>NC_048222.1:15293952-15300747 GCF_002007445.2 Ailuropoda melanoleuca | reverse complement strand
CGCCCGGCTCCGCCCGCGGCGCCGCGGCGCCCCCTGTCGGACGGGCGGCGATTTGCAGGCCCAGCCGGCCCCCGTCGCGTGCTGGGTCTAACGTTCGCAGGGCCTCCGCGCGGACCGCCCCGCGGGCCTCTGTCCGCTGCCCCTCCCCCCTCCCCGAGGCTGGGGCGGCTTCGGAAGCTAGGAGGACCAGGGGCTGTAGAGGGCCAGGGCCCTGCTCCTCCTCTTTGTTGGGCTCCGCGGTTTTCAAGCACATGTTAAACGGGGGACTGGCTCGTGCTCATGCGGGTTTGTGGGATGTGGGTGTCTTAGATCCAGGGATCAGTCGGGTTCTTTTTGGCCTAAAGTCAGGAACAAATCAGTCTGAGCAGGCGACTGACTCCTTGTCTCACAGGACGCTGCCTGCATAGGGTCTTATTCCAGGGACTTCTTAGCTAATACCACCAATGGTTAAGTATGGGATCTTAGATCCTGCGCTTTTAATCTTTTAAAGTTTTTTCACCCAGGTGAAAGATGTTGGGAAAGGTAGACTTGTGCATGCTACATGACCTTTCCTCTTTTTTAGCTTTGAAAATGCTTGCTTTTTTACGTGGCCTATGTGGTAAACTGAAATACAAGCAAAGGCAAAGGTGTTTGTTGAGAGTCACAACACCACATCTGGATGTACACCGAGGGACCTGCAACATACACTTAGCATTCCACACCCGAAGGATTGTGGATGTATTTGCAGCTTCGTGAAGTAGCAGAGTGAATAGCCGTAGAGGTCAGGGCTAAACAATTGTCATATAATCACCCAGTATTTAGAGTTTCCTGTAGTTGGAGTGTCAAAAGTCAGTTACATATTTGCTTATAAGGAGTGGGTAGCTTTAGACCATGAACAAGTAGGTATTTGTTAACCAAGTCTCTTAAAATCTCACCGTCAGTGGGCTCAGGACGCAGCCCTGCCACATACGGGCTATGTGATACTGGCTTAGTTACCTAATTCCCTGTGCTTCAGTTTCTTGATCTATAAAATGGGGATTAAAATGACACATTATATATGGTTATTAGGATTAAACTAATATGAATAAAGCACTAGAAAAATGCCTGAAACAAAAGTACTAATTATTGATAGTGTTATTGATCTAATGCCCATAGAAATTAGAAAGTGATATTCTACTTAGTGCTGGCGTTTGGTTTTTTTTTTTTATAAAAAGTGTCCATCAGGCTGAAACCAAATATACACATTTTAATGTCAGTTCCATTCATTCCTCCACTTTGCTCATTCAATACAATCCCATTTACAATTGCACCAATAAGAATAAAATACCTAGGAATAAACGTAATGAAGGAGGTGAAAGACCTGTACCCTGAAATAGTTAACATTTTATTTCACCCGTATATTAATGAATGGGCCTTCTAGAGGGAACAGAGAAGACGAACCTAAATGAGGTTCAGATGCTTGAAGAGCCTCTTACTTGACCCAGACTTCAACCACGTGCCTTGTTGCCACCTGAGCAACTTCTTTGACATCTGGGAAACAGATGAAAGGGATCCTATGATTAATCCGGAAGTTATAGAAGGCAGCCTCAGTTTATAAGCTCATCATTCTTTAAGCTCAAATGTGGTATTTGCAGGTAACTATTGTGTATCTAACATAAACCATGCTGAATGACTTAAAAATAGTAGCTCATTTGTGACTAGCTCCATTGTACAGATGAGGAACCTGGGGCCCAAAGAAGGGAAATGGTGTAGCCAGGGTCATGTGGGCAGGCAGTTGGAAAATGGGGAAGCCAGGATGCAATCTGAAGCCTGTTGGATTCTTTCTAGGACCCCATGCTGTTTTGAATAATCATATCTTTGTAAAAATCCTTATAAACTTGAAAGAGAAACTCACTTTCTGTGGTTTGGAAGAGTATGAACTTTACAGAAATTTTCATTTTTTTAATTATGGAAAATTCCAAACGTCTAAAAAAGTAGATGGATTAATGAACTCCAATGCATACCTCACCTGTCTTTAAAAATTATCTACCTATGACCAATCCTATTTCATCTATACCCCTAACTTACTTCTCCCCGATCTGTTATTTTGAGGTTTTTTTCCATTCTGTTATTTTGAAGCAAATCCCAGATATAATAGTTTGTCTGTAAATATGTCAATACGTATCACTAGAGAAGAAATCTTTTAAAAAACACACCTAAGGGACCCTGGGTTAGCTCAGTCCATTAAGCGTCTGACTCTTGCTCTCAGCTCAGGTCTTGATCTCAGGGTCAAGAGTTGGGCGTGGAGCCTATTTAAAACAAACAAAAAAACACACAAAATGACAAAACCATTGGAATACCTTAAACTTCAACTATAACTTATTAACGGCATTAATTATGGACATCGAGTATACAAATTTCCAAAGTTTGTCTTTTTTTAACATAGCAAGCTGTTGCTACATCTCTTACGTTTCTGTATCTCCAGTCTCCCCCTCCATCTCTTTTCAATCTCTTTTCATTTTCTTGCAATTTGTACTGTAGCATTTCCCGCAGTCTGGATTTTGTTGACCACACCTCCAGGGCACAGTTTCGCATGTGCTTCTGACCTCTGTGTTTTTGTAAACTGAGAAATGTAACCAGCTCCAGAGGCTTGATCAGACTCGGATTAGAAATTTTTGGCAAGAATATTTCAAAGGTGATTGTGTGTTTCCATCAGGAGGCACATGACATCCAATTGTCACTCTTTTTGTGATGCTTAGGCATCAGATGATGCTTTGTGCCTACACCCAGTGATTTATTAGGGGTTGCAAAATTGTGACATTCTAGCTTCGTCCTTCCTTCTTCATTTATTTGCTAAAATACTTCGAGAAATTTGCCCATCTGTGTTCTTTGGTTACCTATGGTGCTATTCAAACGGGAAAGACAAAATGAACTAAAACTTTAAAATGAAGAGCTGTTTCACCACTGATGTAAAAACCCAGAGACGGTTCAAAATTTAAACGTGAAGATAAGTTAAGAATAAACAGCATTTGGAAATACTCAGGCTAGCTGCCAGTGTCAACAAAGACACCTTAACTGTTGTTGCCCAACTTGCTTTTTTAAATATACCGTGTTCTATCTTAACTAGAGTGACGTTCACAGATTTCTTTATTTATCTAAGCTCTGAAAAAGGAAAAAAATTAACAGAAGACTTTAATGTGATTGATCCTTTCCAAGGGAAGAGGTCAGAACTCAGGAGAATGAGTCATGAAGAATATTTTCGAATCTTATTTGGTTCTATCATTAAACTAGTTGGATAGAAAAGTACACACGACAATAACCTTTTTTTTAAAGGGGGGAGAGGCAGAGGGAGAAAGAGAATCTGAAGCAGGCTCCACGTGGAGCCTGATGTGGGACTCAATCTCACAACCCTGAGATCACGACCTGAGCTGAAATGAAGAGTCTGATGCTTAACCGACCAAGCCACCAAGACACCCCTTGACATTTGTCTTGATTATAGTTGGTCAACATTATAACTAATTCTGTTAAAGATAATTTGTAATTATTTTAGTTCTACAAATACTTCAGCTTAGAGCAGAATTTGCCTGAAAATGTTCCTTTCAGCTGTCTTTTTAGCTTCGGTTACATAGTAAGCATTCAAGTAATATTTAATACAGACCTACCCCTCCCTCCTTTTTTGTTACTGCATGCCACCTAGGGTTTCTGTGACATTCTAAAGAGAATCTCATGAGATCCAAAGGCCTTTGAAAAATATATTATTATTATTATTATTAGCTAATGGAGATGCAGCTCCTGAGCAAATGATATCATTGATATAAGCAATATCCTGAAAAAAATGTGGTGTTTACTTTGCTGAGGCCTGCACCATGCCAGCACTAAGTGTTTACAAAAACAAAAAACAAAAAAAACAGCATAGTTCTAGCTATCATGTAATAAGCATGATGGCTGCGTTAGGAGCTGGGGTTTCAGAGGTTCTAGCATTATCTCCCCATATCTGATGGGGAACCTAAACATTGTACAAGCAGCGAGGAAACCCCACTTAAACTAGTGCCCAGGGGGCCCATTGAGTTCTAATATAACTGCAATTCAGTAAACAAGGAGTTCACGTCCAGGAAACTTACATACGTTGGAGCATGAGATAAGGCTAGCTGGCAAGAAATTTTACCAAAGAAATAGGTAAAATTTACCTCTTCTGCATTTCTATTTCTGGTCCTTAAAAAGACGCATACTTCAGTTCATGTGTGCCTGTGGTGGTCATCCTCCCCATAGGGAAATTGAATGAAGCATGGCAATGGGTCCAATTGAATCTGTGCTCATCTGCCCTTTTGCATTAAGCTCTACAGCTTTAAAAGACAATACACCAATCGCTAGAATTCCTGGGGCATCAATTTCTATCATTTCTAGGGAACCAAAATCTCTATATTCTTAAGTTTGATACAGAGTAGTCATTAAGGACCCTAATTGTGGAAGATGGCCTTTTTCACCGCATGGAAGACTCCTCCTGCTCCCCTAACCCTTGCCCTCACCTGCAAACCCTCTAGCAAGTACTGCATAGCTTTGGACCTTGTTAAGTGAACTTTTGCCACTGACTATACACAATTTTTTCATCCAAACTAAGATGTATTCAGTAGCCAGACTATCTCCTGGGACGTTAGTAGGCTTTCTTATACTATTAGTTGGAGCATAGGAATAAACAGAAAGGCCTGACCACCTTTTGAATTCCTTAAACAAATAGTTTAAATTCCTTAAACAAATAGTTTAAAACAAACTGATATCCTTTAGAACTGGCTGGGTTAGCAGGTCAATAACCTTTACTTCAGGAAAAAGAAAAAACAAATAGAAGAAAAGAAAAACATATTTTAATGGCACTAAGTTAAGATCTTTTATTCTATGGAAAGACAGACTGCGAGTCAAAATGTAAATGTGAAATACTGCAGACCAAGGGAGAAGTACATGATCTCAGAGATCTCTAAAGGACGTTTGATAAAGTCTTCATGGAAAGAAGGGAATAGCAACTTTTAATTCTTGTCTACCTTCTGCAAATGAGGAGAGCTGAGGAAATAAACTGTTAGCTTTGAAACAAAGCGGAAGCTCCTACCACAGCCAGGCTGCCATGGTGGGGTGGTCTGGGACAGTCTACACTCTGTTCGTCTACCAGTGTCATTTTAACTCACTGATACCCGAGTATCTATTAAAAGCTTGACTGAGAGAGGAATTTTCTAATGGAAATTTCTCATTTTTGTAGTCTTCCTTGAATAGTCTACATCCTCGCTCTCATTAAGCCAGACCTTTAGAAAGCTGAGGACATGGACCAAATTACCTTAATGTAGCTAACTTTTAAAAAATTATTTTTTCTACTGGAAGGGTCCAGAGATTATGATACTTACAACTGAGTTTTATCCGGCTTTAGCATGTATATTTGTACTAGAATAATCTTCACTTGTTCTGGTTACTAGAATAATCACCAAAATGAATTCTAAAGATTTAATCAAGGGGCGCCTGCATGGCTCAGTCGATTGGGCAACCAACCCTTGGTGTTTGGCTCAGGTCGTTATCTCAGGGTCATGGGATTGAGCCCCGTGTCCTGGCTCCTTGCTCAGCACAGAGTCTGCTTGGGATTCTTTCCCTCTCCCTCTGCCCCTCCCCCGACTCATGCTCACTCTCTAAAATAAATAAATGAAATAAAATCTTTAAAAAAAAAAACAAAGAGTTAAGGAAGCAACAAATGCATTCAGGAAAACCAGGCCTCATTCATTCATTCCTTCATCCAACTATTCAGTGGGTTTTTCTGAGCACTTTTTGTGTGTATTTCCCACCGTCATGCCTTCTTTGGTAAAGAACCTCTTCAAATCTTTTGCCCATTTTTTATTGCATCGTTTGTTTTATTATTAATGAGTTTTGAGAGTTCTTCATATATTCTGGGTATAAAGCCTATGTCATATATGTATAGTACACAATACTTTATTCTAGCCTATGGCTTCTTTTTCCATTTTTCAACAATGACTTCCAAAGAGAAGAAATTCTGAATTTTGATGAATTCCAAGTTTTTATTCTTTTATGAATTGTGCTTTTGGTGTTGTATATAAGAAATATTTGCCTTCCCAAGGTCACCAACCTTTTCCCCTTTATTTTCTTCTATGAATTTTCTAGTGTTAGATTTTATATTTAGATTTATGTGGTTCATTTTCAGTAAGTTTTTATATTTGGTGCAAGAGATAAGTTAAAGTTAGTTTCTTTCTTTTTCTTTTTCTTCTTCTTGGTATATGGATGCCCAATTATTCCAGCACAGTTTGNCTTTCTTCTTCTTCTTGGTATATGGACACCCAATTATTCCAGCACAGTTTGTGCAAAGGATCATCCTTTTCTCTTTTGACTTGCCTTTGCTCCCTTGTCAAAAATCAATTGACCGTATGTGTGTGGGTAAATTTCTGGACTTTCTATTCTGTTCTATTGATCCGTGTCTACCTTTTCACNTCTGTTCTATTGATCCGTGTCTACCTTTTCACCAATACCAGACTGTCTTAGTTACCATTTCTTTAGGGTAAGTGTTGAAATCAAGTTTTGAAAGTTTTCCACTCTCTTTCCCCAAATTGTTTTGGCTATTTCAGCTCCTTTGCTTTCCCATATAAATGTTCAGAATCAGCTCATTAATTTTACACCAAAATCCTTGCAGAAAGTTTGATTGGGATTGTGTTGAATTTGTAGATCAATTTGGGGGAGAATTGACACCTTTATAATAATGAGTTTTTCAATCATGAACTAGTATTTCTTTTTATTTATTTAGATCTTCTTTGACTTCTTTTTTCACTGTCTTATAGTTTTAAGCATATCTTACAT
>NC_048222.1:15286980-15293852 GCF_002007445.2 Ailuropoda melanoleuca | reverse complement strand
GTGCCCCCAGAATATGAATCTTTTCAGTTAGCCCAGGATATGGCCTATCTTGGTGAAAATGTTTCACCTGTACTTGAGAAGAATGTGCATTCTGTGTGTTTTGGTGGAATGTTGGCTTCTCCCAGTGTCAGCTAAGCAAGTTGGTTCACAGTATTATGTCTTCTAAATACTTAGGTTCCCCTAATCTTTCATTCATCCCAGGCTACCTTCAAGTAATGCTCTACTGCTTCTTACATAGTGTAAGAACTTTAAGACAATATACTTCCAATTCCCCATTGGAAATTCCCAAATTGTGAATTCCCCATTGCTATCTTTTGTGCCATCATTGGCATACATTTTTCCTCTACATATGTCACAATTCTACCATTCATCGTTAAATAATCAATTATCTTTTAGAACAATTAAAAGCAAAATGTCTTTTATATTTTACTTTCAGCTTAATCATTTCTGGAGATCGTCATTTTTTTTTTGTAACTCCAGCTTTCTGTCGAGCATCATATCCCTTTGCCTGTAGAATTTCCTTCNTTTGTAACTCCAGCTTTCTGTCGAGCATCATATCCCTTTGCCTGTAGAATTTCCTTCACCTTTACTATTGGGATGGGTCTTCCAGTAATGAATTCTCTGTTTTCTTTTGTTCTATATTTATGTGAGAAGTGTCTAGAAATGAATGCTATCAATTCCTTTTTTTTTTTTTTCCTCCTGTAAGCACATTAAGAGATAAAGATCTATTTTCCCTCCCCTTCAACTTGGGCTGATCTTGTGACTTGCTATAACCAATGAATATGGCGGAAGTAATCACGTGCCAGTTCTGAGTCTCACCTATAAAAGGGCTGGTAACTTCTGTATTTGCTCACAGAAACCAGCCACCTGGATGCAAAGAAGCTCAAGGGTAGTACTGAATTATGAGATCCCATGTGAAGAGGAAAAAGCCGTATGGAGGAACACCAGGCACCAGACATAAGTGAAACTGCATAGGACCTTCCATCCCAGCCCAGCTACCTGCTAAGTTTGTTTGTGTGACCTCAGCTAATTCTACACACAGCTGGAGAGCCACCCGTCTTATCCCTGCCCAGATTCCCAACCCCTTCCCATAGTGACAACAAAGGTCGGATGTTTAGTTCACTTAAAAAATGTTTTTTTCAATCTTGTCAGACGATACACCCCCCTGTTGCTTGCACCCAGGTAGAACGGCTCCCCACTCTGCTGACAGACCACTGAACAAGAGTGAAAAACTTAAAATTACATAGCACTGGTTCTCCTACTTTCTAGTAGTTCACGATTATCAGGTGTCTACTAGCAGATTGCATAGACCAGCTAGCAATAATAATCTTCCGATATACATTCAACTAACAGAGTTTCATTAAATATAGTTTACATCTCCTCTTCACTTATGCTCACCAAGATATTCAGGATCTATCTAGCATTTTTATTCAGTTAAAAAAAAGAACGTGTGGGATGCCTGTGGCTCAGTCAGTTAAGCGTCTGCCTTCGGCTCAGGTCATGATCCCAAGGTCCTGGGATCGAGTCCCACATCGGGCTCCTCGCTCAGCGGAAAGCCTCCTTCTCCCCCTGCCAACCGCTCTCCCTGCTTGTGTGCTCCCTGACAAATAAATAAATGAAATCTTAAAAAAAAAAAAAAACTTGCATTTTTTTTCTCCATTCAAACTTTAAAGTTCACTGAAGCAGAAGAGAGGAAGGACTGCTTTATCCTTCATTGAATTGAGAGCCTGCTTTCTGGCTGCAGGCTGTTAGCTGGTTATGCACACAGAGGGCCAAGGGCATTGTGTCTGGGCTTTGGCGAGAGGCGACTCCATTGTGAGATGAAATCGGAAACCTGCCATTCAGCCTTAGTAGAAAACAAAACTGGTTGTGATAATGTGTTAATTAATGTGACAGTCTAGGAGTTTTCAGTGTTTTTATTCACTTCCTCTGGCTCCCTCTCAAGGAAGATTTCAGGAGAAAGCTACTCAACAACATGAAGTGTAAGCGGACAGGCCTCTCTTACTCGCATCTATTCTATGGAAAGGCAGAAATGTCTTCCTCGGGCTGTAACGGGTAGCTAGAGTGGTGAAGGGAAAAATGACTTCCAGAAAGACTGCAAAAATAAAACACCTGCTATGAAGCCCTTTGTTAAGGATATGAAAGATGCAGGCGCTGTACTTCAAATGGAATAAAAAGGGTTTTTCGTTTGTTGTTCTTGGCCAATATTTATCCTTGATCAAGTGAATCCTCTTCTCATGGCCTGGTGCTCCTTTCTTCACGCCCTCACAGACACAGATCCCCCAGAATTTTCTCCCCAGAGATTGCTTCCCAGGGGAAAACTGACCCATGACAAATATATTCAGGTAGTTGAATATTTGTTGAAAACTCTCAAATTTCAAATGAATGGATGGCAAGTACCCATTACCCAGCTTCAACAATTATCAACGAATAGCCAATTGCATTTTATCTGAACCGTCACTGACTTCCCCTAATATCCCATCCTAGCTTTTCTTTCTTTCTTTCTTTTTTTTCCAGAGAGAGGGGGGAGGGGTGTTAGAGAGGGAGAGGGAGAATCTCAAGGCGACTCCACATCCAGGGTGAAGCCCCACTTGGGGGCCCTATCTCATGACCCTGAAATCATGACCTGAGCCAAAATCAAGAGTCAGCACCTTAACCAACGGAGCCAGGCAGGCATCCTCCTCCCATCCTACTTTATTTTGAAGCCAATCCCCAAAACTGGAAATTTCAATCTGTAAATGTATCAGGATGGATCCCTAAAAGGTAAGGATTCTTCTCATTAAAGACCATAAATGCAATACCATTATCACATCTTAAAAAATTAACAATAATTCCCTAATACCAGCAAAGTCCGTGTTCTGTTAGTTTCAGTTAGGATCTATAAAATAGATGCCCTGCATTGCAACTGCTTGACATAACTTTTGATTCTCTTTTGGTCTATAGGCTCTCTCTCATCAGTTTTTATTTTTTATTGATTTAGTTTTGATTGATGAGATTTTTAATTTTTAGAATTGGTCTATAGGCTCTCTCTCATCAGTTTTTATTTTTTATTGATTTAGTTTTGATTGATGAGATTTTTAATTTAAAAAAANAGACAGCCAGTGAGAGAGGGAACACAAGCAGGGGGAGTGGGAGAGGAAGAAGCAGGCTCATAGCAGAGGAGCCTGATGTGGGGCTCGATCCCATAACGCCGGGATCACGCTCTGAGCCGAAGGCAGACGCTTAACCGCTGTGCCACCCTGGCGCCCCTAATTTTTAAAATTTTTAANAGAGATAGAGACAGCCAGCGAGAGAGGGAACACAAGCAGGGGGAGTGGGAGAGGAAGAAGCAGGCTCATAGCAGAGGAGCCTGATGTGGGGCTCGATCCCATAAAGCCAGGATCACGCCCTGAGCCGAAGGCAGACGCTTAACCGCTGTGCCACCCAGGGGCCCCTAATTGTTAAAATTTTTAATTTTTTTAGTTATTTTTTTAATTTTAATTCCAGTGTAGTTAACATACACTGTTCTATTAGTTTCAGGTGTACAATACACAAGTCTCATCAGTTTTTGAACACTACACTTTTTGACTTCCATGATTCCTATGCTTGGAGTCACAAGAGCTTCTGGTAATGAATACGATTCTAACCAAAGCTGCCTTTCGAGGCCTTGTTATGAACCAGGCACGTGGCAAGTGTTTCGCATGTATTATCTCATGTAATCCTTACACTAAGCCAGCAAGTTAGGTACTATCAGCCCCATGTCATAAACAGAACACTGAGGGGTCAAGAAACGAAATAATTTGCCTGGGAACATACAGTTCATAAGAAACAGAGCTGAGGCTTAATACCACATCGTTCTGATTCTGATTCTGGTATTTTCATGGATGTTCAAAATTATTTCTTAGCTTAACAACGGAACTGAATGCCGGCGTCCAATATCCACGTGGTCTGTCTAAATCAGCAGACACGTGCCGAGCGCCTTCTGTGTTCACGGAGCTGGGAAGGAGCTGGGCGGAATCAGCAGGTAAACTGATCACGGCCGGGCCAGTGCTCACAGTCTAGAGGTGAGGGCGGAAGGAGACACAAGCAGACGCAATGCAAAGTGGCCTGCGGTTTCTGCTATCACGGAGCTACCGGTGAGAAGTGATGCGGCCCAGAGAGAGAAAAAGATGTCTAATTTGGGAGATTCGGAAAAAGCTTTTGGAGAACATGGGCGCTTCAGTGCCCCTGAATGATGAGTAAGATATTAGCAAAGTTTAGGCGGCTGGGGAGTAAAGATGATGAATATGAAAGTGTAATACCGCGTTCAAATGAGGTTTATTTAGGGCCTCTGTCTCCCCCTGTTGATTTTGTGGAAATGCGGAAAGCATTCCTTGCAGCTTTCCCGGCAACTCAGCAAATTGCACCATAGGTAGGTGGGAGCTGACGCCTCACCTGCCTGCACCCCCTCTCCAAGCAGGATCTAGGTTCGGGTGGTGCTAGGAAGGGCATACTGATCACCCATATCAACTGCTCATCATCACTTTGCTGGTCCCCCTTTTAAAGATTTTATTTATTTGAGAGAGCGAGAGAGCGCGAGCGTGCGCACAGGAGCAGGGAAGGGGCAGAAGGAGAAGGCAGAGGGAGAAGACGACTCCCCGCTGAGCGGGGATCCCGATGGGGGACTCCATCCCAGGACCCCAGGATCATGACGTGAGGGGAAGGCAGACTCAACCAACTGAGCCGCCCAGGTGCCCCTGCTGGTCCGTTTTTAAAAGCCCAGGATTATGTTTGGATTGCTAGTGGCAGTGGTCATTGTGGGCTGGGCTGCCATTTATCTTACCAGCCTGCTTCTGACCTAAAGCATCCTTCAAGTTTGCTGAGGTCAGGCAACTTGCCAGCTCCACCTTGGCAGGAGAGCCTGGGTTCCCTGGATAACTAGTTTTGTGCCTCTCTGATTACAGCCTGATTACAACCCTGGCTTGTTCCTGGTGAGCGGTGCGGGCTGTCCCTGAGGGAGGCAGTCTTAGTGGCAGACGCATCTGAGATTCCTTTAGGTTTGTTACATTAGGAAGCAGAACTTCTTTTTGCAGCACTTGGAAGGACTACTTCATGTTACATCTTTATTAGAGAAACCTCTTTCTCTGGCTTTAGGAGGTTAAGTGAAAAGGAAATGCTGAGCAGCAAAGTTTCCTTTCTGTTTTGTCAGCCATCAGCTGCGAAAGGTGAGCCTCCAGCTGCTGAAAGCTTTTTCCCAAGCCTGGTTGTTCCACTTCCCATCCCCTCCCGCCTACAGTGGTGATTGTGTTCTCAGAAAAGACAAATAAGTTTTAATATTAAAGCAAATCCTAAGTAGAGAAGTAAATCTACCTTCCGCTCCTCCCTTCCAAAGCATATGTGGTAATGAATTTAAAAGCCAAAAGCAAAGTAGTTTAATTATCCATGCTAGCAGTTCCTACAATTAAGGAGGAAGGTTAACAACATTGCCTACAATCCCTTACTTGGAAGATCAAAAAACTTCAAAGTCAATGTTGCTAAATTATTTCCAGTGACTTTTATTATTATAACATTTGTAGCATGTAGTAGTGACTAAGGCTATCTAGCCAATATTTCTGGTTTTCCTCCCCTATGCACGTATCCTATTTCCCAAACTCTACATTAGATGACACGGCCATATAGTTTGCTTTAGCTAAGAAAATGTGAGCAAATGGGGCACCTGGGTGGCTCAGTCGTGAAGTGTCTGCCTTTGCCCAGGTCATAATCCCAGGGTCCTGGGATCCAGGCCCACATAGGGCTCCCTGCTCAGCGGGGAGCCTGATTCTCCCTCTCCCTCTGCCTGCTGCCCCGCTGCTTGTGAACTCTCTCTCTGTCACATAAATAAATAAAATCTTTTAAAAAAGAAAATGCGAGCAAAGACAACGGATGCCACATCCAGACAAGCTTTGAGAGCCAATGCATGACAGCCCCTGCTTTTCCTTCCCTCTGCCGTGATGACTGGTGACTTTCACAGTGGTGGCTACTATGTCAACCCGATTCCCCTTATAACGACCACACTGGGCAGAGCCCCGGGACAACAGCATGATGGACACAAAGCATGAGCTAGAAATAAACCTTTGCTGTCGAAGTCATTGGCCCTGAGATTGTTAAGGCAGTGTCACCCAGCCCTGCTTGACTGATAACATAGGGTTTCTTAAAAGCTTCTGAGGATGAAACAAATGAACCTCCACATAACCTGTAAGATAACCTTCAAAAAGTTTTTGGGTCCAAATTTGAGGGATTAATGATAATTTTGCCACGCTTTCCAAAAAGGCTCATTTTCCAACCTTCTGGTAACTTTCATAAGGTATAATATACATACAATATAGATTTTATGTTATGTTATATAACATATAATATGGCACCCTACAGCGAGTTTCTTTTTCCCCAGAGCATTAAAAATCTTACGAAGTGGGAGAGGTTAAGATGGCGGAGGAGTAGGGGACCCCTTTTTCAGCCGGTCCCCTGAGTTGAGCTGGATAGGTACCAGACCAGCAGGAACATCCACGGAATCAGCCTGAGACGCAGGAAGATACATCTGGATCTCTACAAATGAACATCTCCAGCGCTGAGTATCGAGGTNTGAGTATCGAGGTACGAAGCGGGGAGCCGTGAAACCGCGCACAGATATCGGAAGCTAAACAGAAGGGGGAGGGAGCCGCCGTGTCAGGGTGCCGGGAAGCGGTAGCCACCTGCATGGGGGAGCGGACAGACCGCGGACCCACAAGCTTGAGACAACAGACTGAGAACGGGAGCTCCAGGAGCGCAAGCGGGACGGCTGGCGGTTGGCGGGCCACCTGCACGGGGGAGCAGGTGGACTCACGGACGGCACCCGCAAGACAGCAGACTTAGAACGCGAGCTCCAGGAGCGCGCGCGC
>NC_048222.1:15162883-15286880 GCF_002007445.2 Ailuropoda melanoleuca | reverse complement strand
TGGTGCACTGGGTGTTATACGCAACTAATGAAGCATCAAACTTTACATCGGAATCCGGGGATGTACTGTATAGTTGATTAACATAATATAATAAAAAAAAATCTTACGAAGTGACAACATGGAGGAAATTAACCTTGTATTTAATATTGAGAAAGCTTTTAAACTTTGGTTCTTAAGATCTCTCACGCCCATATTCTACAAGACTAGCCTTTTTTAGATATATTTGCTATACGTGACAGTTAGAACAGAATAGGCAAGTCTATTACTCAACTACACAAACTTTTGTTAAGCAAGCTTCACTGCGCCAAAGTTATATTTTAGCACCCCCTGCTGAAGAAATTATGTGCACCTCCAATTAGTATGGGTAATGCCTGCCTCTGTGATCTTTTTGACTTGTGCTTTTCAAATAGAGGCTCTGGAGAATATATTATCTACACTCTGTACTAAAAGAAGTTTCTCCTTTAAACAAATACCCTTCTGACGAACTATTCACCTACCAATGGTATGTGTCTTCTGCAGATCGTGGAGCAAAGGAAATGCAGATACACATGCAGTCATTAACATGTGCGTAATTTACACATTCACAATGTAAAAATACACTTCGTGCAAATTAGACCTTTGTAATACCACCCTTCTCTCCCTGGCAACACCCCTGCCTCCCATGCTCACCTAGGGCTTATAAGCTTCCAATTTCTCTCTAATGTCTTCTGAGTTATTTGCCGAATCCCACTACAAATTATGTCATTCCCAATTATTCATTCAACAGACTATGTGACAGGCACAGTGCTAAGGGCAGGAGTTCCATTTTCAGCTAAACGGATGTTAAATCTGTTCTCCGAGAGTTTACAATCTTATTGCAGAGCTGACTTTGCCAAATGAAGAGATCGATGTGTTTAATTATGGACGGTAACATGTGATTTCAAAGG
Source organism: Ailuropoda melanoleuca (assembly GCF_002007445.2). Classification (NCBI taxonomy): domain Eukaryota; kingdom Metazoa; phylum Chordata; class Mammalia; order Carnivora; family Ursidae; genus Ailuropoda; species Ailuropoda melanoleuca. Next base: position 15,285,954 of record NC_048222.1, on the reverse strand, counting down.
ATACAATGCCCTGCCAATATGCAGCGGGGAAACCCAAATTACGTCCGCTAAGTCACAGAGCAGTGATGGAGTGATATGAGCAGAAGTCGATTGGCAGGTGCCAGCCAGCTGAAGAGCAGAGTGGGCAGGAGGTAGAAAAGCATTCCAGGAATGGAAAGCAACAGGTGTAACACTCCGTGTTGAGAGGGAGCCTGGATGGCTGCAGGAGTAAAAGACTATAAAGTTCCAGTAAAGAGATCAAGGGGGAGAGGGGAGAGACGGGAGGCTGGGTCAGACCAAGGGTTTATGGGTCATGGGAGGGAGTTTTGCTCTTGGACTTAAGAACGCCAGGGGCTGGTGAAAGAGGGTTGGGGTGGGTAGGGTAGATGCTACAAGCAGGAAACCATTGGCTCTGTGTCTCAAAACAAAATTATTCGTCTTGGGTTTTGGAGAACGAATAACATTGGATATAACAGGAGTGGTTTCCTGTATGTTTTTTTTTTTTAAAGATTTTATTTATTTATTGGACAGAGAGAGAGACAGCCAGCGAGAGAGGGAACACAAGCAGGGGGAGTGGGAGAGGAAGAAGCAGGCTTCCAGCGGAGCAGGGAGCCCAATGCGGGGCTCGATCCCAGGACCCTGGGACCAGGCCCTGAGCCAAAAGCAGACGCTTAACAACTGAGCCACCCAGGCGCCCCAAGAGTGGTTTCCTTTAGACACTAGAATTGAACCTAGTGCCTAAGCATGACATTAGAGTTCTCCATAACTAGGCACTGTCTAGTTTTCCAATCTCACCCTTTCATAGGTTCTATGATTGCTTGTTGTTCCCTGACAACACCCACCATGCTCATTTGAAATACACGTTCTTCTTCTCCTCTCTCCTCTCTCCACCTATAGAAGTGCCAATCATATTTAAAAGTTTATTTAAGTAATCTCTGCACCCAACATGGGGCTCGAACTCATGACCCCAAGATCAATAGCCCCTTGCTCTACTGACTGAGCCAGCCAGGTGCCCCAACATGCCAATCATTCTTAAAAGACCAATGCAAAACCATCTCTTTGGGGGAACTTTTCTCTGAGCTCCTCAATATGAATTCTGCTTCTACTTACATAACAGGATCTGCATTTCTACACAACACCTTTCACACTTCTCTCTCCATGAAACTGTAAAAAATATGATAGAAACAATATTCTTCTCATCTTTGTACTTCTTCCCATAGTTATTGGATCATTGGGCTAAACTCGATAAATGCATTTTAAAGTGAAACTTCATTATACATTTCATTAGAACCCCTAATAAATTTTTTTAAATCTATAGATACACACTAATAGGGATATTTGTACACATATAAGTACATTGATACATGCAATCCTCAGAGCAGAAAGGGAAAATTGGTGTTTTGGTTGGGTTAAGAGAGGTGGAAAGTAGAGAAAGGGAGAGGAGGTGGAAATGAATAGAGAAGTGAATCAGAACAGGTGGGCAAGCAGGTGAGATGGTGAGTAGTAAGTGAGGTGTCCAGAGAATGAGGACATAAATAACCATGCCTCCCTATAAAGCTAAAATCATATATATGTATATACATATATACACATATATATGGCAAGATGTATCTTGTAAAATCATAAATATAGTTTGATACAACTTGTGCCTACTATTCTCTCTTTCCCATTTTCTGATTTGGGGAAAAGCTCTATTAAATCTGAATTGATGAATATTCTTCCTGCTAGTACCTTAAAGTCCTGATTTGTAGGGATGCTAAGGATGCGATCAGTGCATACATATCAGCTGGGGATCTTGCAGTTTCTGATTAAGTAGGTCTTCGGTTGGACCTGAGATTCTTGATGCTAGTTCTGGTGGTCTGTGGACCGCACTTTGAATAGCAAGGAACTAGATAATTTCTGGTAGTCCTTTCCAGTTCTTGGGAATTATTTTGTTGGAAAACCTCTACTTTTTGGAGGTATTCACCTATAAATCACTTATAGCTTAATCTATATAGTTTTAGGTAAAAAGAACAAAACATTGCAAGGCAGGAGTTTCAAATGTTAAAACAAAACAGTCTTAAATATAAATCTAGAGTTATTCTTAAGGCAATAAAAACTGCCAAAGTGGTAAGTGCTAGGCCTGAATTTATAGAGTGCTCTTAAGGTCCGATGGACAACCATTGTTAAGTGAAGGTTTGCTCCTGGTCTCGGGAAAGGGAATATAGACTAGATCAGTAGATATCAAAGTTTTTTGTTTGCAACCACAGCAAGAAATATGTAAGTTGTGATTCTGTACAAAAAGAAAGGTTTTATAAATAAAATAATACCTTTACTCCATGAAACATACTCTGATATGTTTATTCTATTGCAATTCATTTAAAAAATGCTTCTCACAACTCATGAATGCACGGTGACTTGAAGTTTGAACTGGAGGACACTTTCAGCTTTCTTTCTGTCTGTTAGTTTTTGATGACTTTTCACCAGCAAAAGGTCATAAGACCGTGTTGCCTTTAGGTTCCTAATGCTTGTGTTTTTCTTTCTTATTGTGTGTGATGGAATATTGGAAGGTGGGACTCCAGGGTAGGCTGGATGGCAGACAAGACCTGTGGTGTCCTTCAGGAGCAATTTATATCGTGGGTATCAGTTTGATTTTCCTCCCAATCTATGACATAATTATGTGTTTGATTCTTAGAACTTTATGGAGGCAAGCCAGAGTAACCTGTAACCACATACCCCTCACTCACACAGACAGAATAGTAGAGTGGTCAGGAGCATAGACTTGGAGCTGAGTGTCCAGTCTGCATCTTGACTCTCTCATCTATCAGCCAGGTAACTTTGCTCTAGGCATTTAACTTCTCCCGCCTCAGCTTCATCATCTGTGAAATGGGAATAATAATAGTTTCTACCTAACAGAATATGGGTGAAGATGAAATGAGTTAACATCCTAGACGAGTACAACAGGAACATTATCAGCTACTGTTAGTCAGACTTCAGTTAAGTTACAATGTAAGAAGTTCGAACCTAATATTACATTTTCATATAAGGTAGGAAAGTACTATGTTGACAGGTACTTTTCTTTTAAAGGTTTCATTTATTTATTTGAAAGAGAGAGAGAGCATGTGAGAGAGTATGAGCCGGGGGAGGAGGGTGGGGCAGAGAGAGAGGGAGAATCCCAGGCAGATTCCCCACTGAGCAGGGAGCCCGACACAGGGCTCGATCCCAGGACCCTGAGATCATGACCTGAGCCAAAGGCAGACGCTTAACCAACTGAGCGACCCATGGGCTCCTTGACAACTACTTTTTAAACAGTGGCTTGAAAATAGTGACTTGAGCCGTAAGTTCAATAAACATGTCTTCAGTAATCACCCAAGGTAATTCTCCCCAGTCCTGATTCAAATAGACCTGCAGTAACTTAGTTATTCAACTGATTAACATCCCAAATCTATCCTGGGGGGAAAAAGATTCTACCAGAAATGAACATTTGTGTAGCAGAAAAGAAAGATCCGATAAAATGTCACGTTTCTCTGAAAGCACAAGAATCAGGGCTTTATTGTTCAAATCGAAGGATGCAAACTCCATTCTGTGTATCACTGAGGAAAACATGACATGACTTAGGAATTTTTTTTTTTTTTATTAATGCCTGTCTCTGTCGATGCCCATTTTTCTGGTAGGTAGAAATGGCTGTGGTACTTTAGAAATAAGATTGGCTCAGCTACCAAAGGAAAGAAACACATGTTGTGGACCAAATGTTTATGTCCCCCCGCCTCAAATTCATATGTTGAAATCCTGACCTGCAAAATGATGGTATGGTATTTGGAGATAGGGCTTTTTGAAGGTGATTAGGTCATGAGGGTGATGCCCTCACCAATGGGATTAGTGTCCTTGTAAAAAGGACCCCAGAGAGCTCTTTCTTTTTTTGCCATATGAGCACACAGTGAAAAGACAGACTTCCATAAACCAGAAAGTGGTCCCTCACCAGACACTGAATCTGCTCGTGTCTCGAACTTCTGAGCCTCTGAGCCTGTGAGAAATAAATGTTTGTTGTTTAAGCCACTCAGTTTGTGGAATTTTTGCTATCACAGCCCAAATGGAGTGACAGAATATCCATTATAAATATTCAATCTATTACATTGTGAAAATAATAGTATAGCTATCTTTCAAAGTTCTAAATTGTTTAGGCTTTCCTCAAAAAGAAAACTAACAAATTAACCTAATTAGCTAAAATATAATCTTTTTTAATAGAGATTTTATTTAGTTATTTATTTATTTGTCAGAGAGAGAGAGCACAAACAGGGGGACTGGCAGGCAGAGGGAGAAGAAGACTCCCCTCTGAGCAGGGAGCTGGATGCGGGACTCAATCCCAGGACCCTGGGATCATGACCTGAGCCAAAGGCAGACGCTTTACCGACTGAGCCACCCAGGCTCCCACAATATATTCTTTTAATTTGATAATCTATAAAGCCAAATATTCTATTTGTCATGACTGGACCAAGAAAGGAAATGAGTATCAGCCCTATGCCCCTTCTTGCTTGTGACGAGTTGCTGCTATCTGCATAGATAAAAATCTATTACTATAGTTAGCTGTGTTAGTTGCCATAGAGAAACTAGGGTGTGCTCAGTGCCTAACTATAACTTCACTTCTAAAAATCACTTCTAAAAATTCAGCCATACTTGGGGCGCCTGGGTGGCACAGCGGTTAAGCGTCTGCCTTCGGCTCAGGGCATTATCCTGGCATTATGGGATCGAGCCCCACATCAGGCTCCTCCACTATGAGCCTGCTTCTTCCTCTCCCACTCCCCCTGCTTGTGTTCCCTCTCTCGCTGGCTGTCTCTATCTCTGTCAAATAAATAATAAATAAAAATCTTAAAAAAAAAATTCCATCATACTTATGTGGATTTCTAGGAGGTCAGCATGAGAATAGGAGACTGTGTATTTGAAATGAAGATATTTTTCCAAGTAATGTCTAGAGGGAAAATTTGAACTATTTCCTCTCCCTGGTTCCTCATGCCTTTCAGTCACAAAATTCTCCCTTCTTAGTGATACCTCTTGAACCCATCCTCTCCTTTCCCTCCCTGTGCCCTCCATATGCCGTTGCCTTGGACTTCATTAGCCCACAGCTGCACCTCCGTAGCCTCTTTGAGGTCACCTTGAGACTTGTAGGTGAGGTGAAATTTCTCCTCTGCTCTCTTAGGGTCTCCAGATAGCCTAAGAATTAAACTGACATAAGACAGATTAATAGGAGGAAAGCACACACATTTTGTTTAGTAATTTTACATGTACAGGGGAGCCTTTGTGAGAAAAATGAAGACCCCAAGAAGCAGTTAGTATCCAAGCTTACAACGTGGACAAAGAACAGTCAGTTGTGAAAATGTGACAAGACAAAGGGTTTGGGGCCAGGGCAGTTGATGGTGGAGAAGTGTTTAGATCAGGGTTTGTTGAACCAGGTTTGTACAGATTTCTCTTGACCTCAACTCTCCTCTCTGGTGATAGGAATGGCTTCCTTCCTCCTGGTACAGGGAGGGCACCTTTCCCATAGGAATTTTCTCTTCTGCTTTCATGAAGAAAAAGGAAGATAGGGGCCTCCCCTGTACGTGCTGTGTCTCATGGGCTTTTAATTCAAAATATCAGTATGCCGAAGTAGCCTATATGGGGGTAACATGCTTGGAAGCCCTTAAGACCTAAGATCTTTCTAACATATCTTTAACTCCACTGCTGGGCCTAATCTTTTTTTTTCCCCCAAGATTTCTCCCCCGCCCCCCTTTTTGTGCATAATCTTTTCAAAACATACTTTTATCTTGTAATCTTCTCTTCTCAGACTTTCATTCCTCCTTTAGCTTTCACATTTCCAACAAGGCCTGACTGTTCTCATGAACAACATCTAGACACCCCTGGAGGTCTTCCTGCTGAACGTCCTTATCCAGAGTTCCCACCATCATGATCCAAATCCAGCGTCACAAGGGTTAACCTTGTTCCCAAGTCAAAGATTTCTGTTTGGGTGCTGACTTCCATTCAGTCACTTGGGTTAACAATCTGGAAATTAGCAGGGGCTCTTTCTGTGTCCTTGGCAGCACACACAGCTCCTGAATCCTGTCTCCCCAGTGTTGGGCCCCTTCTGCCCTTCCTTTGCTATACCCTACATTCAGTTCTTGTGGCTATTTGCCCAGATGAGTGGAATGTGAAATATAATACATTGAGAACATAAGAAAATATGAGAAGGTACATATTTTTATTTTAATAAGAGAGTAAGTGGGGTGTCTGGGTGGTGCAGTTGGTTAGGCACCCAACTCTTGGTTTTGGCTCAGGTCATGAACTCATGGTGGTGAGATGGAGCCCCACACTGAGCCCCATATTGGGCTCTACACTGAGCGTGGAGTCTGAATTTCTCTCTCCTTTTCCCTCAGCCCCTCCTTGCTTCACTCTCTCTCTCTCTATTTCTCTCTCTCTCAAATAAAAATATGTTTTTTTTAAAAGAGGTAAGCTTTCCTAATATTTACTATAAGGATCAACACTGAGGGCCTCACTTGTCCTTATGCTATATGGTCACACGTCAAATAGAGTAACAGCCAGTATCCTGAGGGCATAGTAGGGGTTCCACTCACAATGTATCACTATGCACAGCTGTTTCCTTGCTAGGAGTGGTTTTATATGGGCTTAATTTTGTAAAAGCAAGACTTTAAAATAATATGTCATCACCAGAATGGCCAGCAAATCTTTTGTACTACATACGAGTTTTCTGTTTTTCTTCTTCGTGAAGTTTTTTTTTTTTTTTCCCTCTTAAGTGATGGTGTCTAGCTTGGGTTCCTGGGAAGGAAACCCTGAGACACAGCCAGTAGGATGATTATGAAGGCCGTGCCCTTGGTTTCAACCAGAGTAGAAGGCAGAAAAAGAAGGAATCAGGAGCCATCAGAGGGAGAAGTCGAGCTATACTGCAGGCCAGTGATTCTGGGGCTGACGTCATGGGAGCTCTGGAGCTAGAAAGGCCCTTCCAAGTTGTCTTGAGTTGTGCTCAGATGGCCAGACCTTTGTGTTCCTGTGTGGATCAGTCCCTGGATGTGGCCACCCCAGGAAGGGTGTGGGAGAGGCAATCCCTGAACTGCCATCAGCACCCCCTGCAGCTGGAACCACTGTGTGACACTGAGAGGTAGATGAATATGGGGGGTAGGTCGGTGTCCATCTCAGTTTGCTTCTTTTCTGTAATGAAATGATAGAGTGGCTCTCTATAGCATAGTACGTAGCGACAGTTTGGAAAAATAACCACATTTACTCTGTAACCTCAAGATAAAGAGGATGACTTAATAAAGGAGAAAGTAGTTACTTGTAAAAGAAATGCACGCTATGGAGAGGCTATTTTGAAAACATGTCCACTGTTATATGACTTAATTGTCAAAACTACACAGTTGTGTCACACACAAACATGAAACCAGAATTTTTTCACTTGCCCCAAATTTTCCAAACAGTCCTCATGAATTTTTAACTTAATTGTAAAAATGATAAAAATGCAACATCTTCCTCTTCCTCTCCCACTCCCCCTGCTTGTGTTCCCTTTCTCGCTGGCTGTCTCTATCTCTGTTGAATAAATAAATAAAATCTTTAAAAAAATGCAACATCTTCCAATGAATGTTCAAGAACAATGAACACAGAGAGATGGAAATTTGCTAACTGAATATTTACAAAAATCTTTGTATACTAAGTGGATGGGATTGACAAATGTGTATCAAAATTCAGAAAGTCAGGCAGAGATACTCTGCTTTCACTTGGAAATCTGGGTCTTTTTGAGGCATCTTTTACAATTTTGACGAACATTAAAATTAATTATAAGGTGAACTTAGATCTGCTGTATCTATTGATACATTGAGCTGCTGTATCTCAAAGTATTAACCATTTTCAAAAGATTTTTTATAGCACTGAAGACTATTTGGTGATTGTTAATGGGTTGAATTGTGTCCCACAAAGAGATAATTTGAAATCGTCACCTCCAGTACCTCACAATGATTTTATTTGGAAATAGGGTTGTTGAAGATAAACTTCAGTTAAATTAATGACGAGTCCTTACAAGACAAGGCAGAGGCACAGAGGGAAAACAGCCCTGTAAAGAGCTGGCGGAGATTAGATTTATGCTGCCTCAAGCTAATGCATGCCCGCGGCTGGAAGAGGCAAGGAAGGATTCTCCTCTAGAGGCTTCTGAAGGGGGCATAGTCCAGCCAGCACTTTGATTTGCTGCTTCTGACCTTCAGAACTGTGAGAGAATACAGTTCTGTCATTTTAAGCCACCCAGTTTGTGGTACAGTGTTACAGCAGTCCTAGAAAATTAAACAGTGATATTAAAATGTCTTCTTACCATTAGACATAAAATTTTTAAAACTTAAATATTTTGTTTCATCTCTTTCATTTTTGGAAGCAAATACACATGTATTAAAGGGGTGCTAATTTTTGTTTTTTGAACTAAGAATGGCAAGCAATAAAAGGGGGAAAAAAGCTTGAGTATGTGCTTAAAGTTGTGTCTGAAAAGTTATTTGTAAAAATAATGTGAGTCGAAGAATGTTGAGTTTCTTAATTTGTTTCTGCCAGGCCTTGGGGATTTCCTTAATCCCATTTCAGGATTTGAACTTTTCTGGGTCAGCCAGATCAGGCAAAGCTGACCCAGGCTGCCTGTTTATTTTTGGTTCCCCCTTACTCCTGTGGTGTGACTCTGGTGTCTTAGTCCCCTGGGCCTGATGGTCTTCCAGCAGCTCCTAGCCCTGGACTCCAGCTTTGCCCTTGTCCCCAGAGCGGTGGCAGGAGATACTCAGCACTCTCTTCAGGACTTCTGGGTGGACCTCTGGGTAAAGGAGCCCCTCAATGCTAGCGCTCAATTCTGGATTTCCATTCTGTCTCTTCTCCAATCTTGGACCAATTATTCTTCATTATCTTATTGGTGTTTTTGACACTTAGAGTTTTTCTCAATTCAGATTTTTAAGTTGTATTCTGCCAGAGGGTTGGCCCTATTTATCTCGTCTACCATTACCAAAAGCACAGTCATAAAGAGTTTAGAGACTCCTGGATTAGGCCAATGATTTCTTAACATCTTCAATCCCTTTCACCCCCAATCTCTCCTCCATTGTGCTGCCAGATCAATGTTTTTTTTTTTTTTTAAGATCTATTTATTTATTTGAGAGAGACGGGGGTGGGGGGGCAGAGGGAGAGAATCTTCAAGCAGACTCCCTACTGAGCTGACTAGAGATCATGACCTGAGCTGAAACCAAGAGTCAGATGCTTAGCTGACTGAACCACCTAAGCGCCCCCAGATCGATGCTTTTTTTAAAAGATTTTATTTATTTATTTGTCAGAGAGAGAGAGAGAGATTGCACACAAGCAGGGGGAGCAGCAGGCTCCCCGCTGAGCAGGGAGCCCAATGTGGGGCTCCATCCCAGAACCCTGGGATCATGACCTGAGCCAAAGGCAGACACTTAACCCACTGAGCCACCCAGGCATCCCAGATCAATGTTTTTAAAACATTTCCGATAAGTTATTTCTCGGTTCCAAGAAAAAAAAAAAGTCCTCAATGACTCTTACTGAGTTGAGGCTCTGTACTGTGTCAGTTTAGCTAAGCTGGGATATCCTTTCCGGTATGGTTCTGGATCAGTGTTGGCCAACAGAGATATTTTGGATGCTACTTGGGAGGTAGAAATGAAGCAGCTGCCAGTTTTTTAAAAATGTTTTAATGACTGGCCGGAGGTGCCAGGCACACTGTCTCTGACCTGCCACTAACCCACCTATTGTCATGGAGAACATCCGAAAGCAGTTCAGTTCCTGGACCGCAGAGCTGAATGGTGTTGTCCCCTCCCCCTCCTCAAATTCAAGTCCACCTGGAATCTCAGAATGTGACTTTTATTTGGAAACAGGGTCTTTGCAAATGTAATCAGTTCTATTAAGATGAGGCCCTTCTAGGTCAGGCCTTCTGTCCAATGACTAGTGTCCTTATAAGAAAGCCTCCTGAAGACACAGGAGAGACAGACACAGAGGGAAGAGAGCCTGGTCGAAAGGCAAGCGGAGATTGCAGTGATGCAGCTACAAGCTGGGGAAGGCCCAGGCTGGCCAGCCACCCCTGGGAGCGAGGGAGCATTCTCCCCTAGAGCCTTCAGAGGGAGTGTGGTCTTGCCAGCACCTTGGTTTCAGACTTCCAGCCTCCAGAACTGTGAGAGAATACATTTCTGATGGCAGTCCCTGGACACTAAGACGCTCCAGCTCCTGGCAAATCTCCTCTTCTCTCCTCTCCAACTCCTGGACCGAGAGCGTGATAGCTCCATAATGAGGGGTGCCAGCTTCTCTTACCATCTCTTGTGGCATCGAGGATGGAGGAGGGAGGGGCAGACGTGAGTTCTAGTTAGTCTTTCTTGGTCACATGTGCTCATTGGTCCTAGTTTGCCCTTTGCCCTCTTTCACATCCAACTTTCCTTTTCAACTGCCAGTATAGCGACTGTGGGATCAACACTAGACACGGAGGCAACTGCCTGCATAGACAGTCCACTACTAACTCAACTGCCCTTAATTCTTATAGTAATTCCCTTATTCCATACCACACATGGTGGTTCTGCTTCTCTGGTGAAACTCTAACAGACTGTTTCCCAAATTAAGTACAAATAAATTGAATGAAACCAATTCTGTAATTCAGTTCCTTCCATTATGTTAGAATACATTAAGTTATTAAAATTCACAGCTAATATTTATTTATTGAAGACCTCCTAAGTGCAGGGCACTATGCTAAGTAAGCTTTTCATAGCATCCCATTAAATTCTCAAAACAACCCTCCAAAGAAGGGACTGTTATTATACCTGATTTATAATGTTTACAAATGTGGTAGTGGTTTAAACTTTTAGAGAGATGAACTAATTCAACCATGTCAGGTTTCATATCCAGACTCTAATTACAGAACAGGAGTTCTCGACCACCATTTTTTATACCTCCACACCAAGTTCATTAGAACTGAAAGGAATTGTTTATTTTCCATGGAATCTTAAGGATCTGGACATCCCCTGTCTATACTTACAAAATGCATTTTAACGACTTCAAGACTTTGCTCATGTCTTTTCCCATATCTTCCCTGTTTCCTGAGAACTTGCCCAATGTCATCCTCAGTCTTGTGGTCCAATGGAAACAAAATTTTCTTGTAAATCAGACTAACCTGGGTTTGAATGTCAGCTCCACCCATTACCTCCTCCCAAATTTTTAGATTCCCTGAGCCTTGATCTCGTCTGTAAAATTCCTGTTACAGGTACAATAATATTCAGTATAGTCACTTATATACATGTCTGCCTTCCTCTGCTAGATACTAGGTCTTTAACTTTTTAAAAACTGTAACCTACAGTAAGAATATATTTTGCACTGTGATTCAATTCACACACACACCCATATACACAGATAACTAAAGCAAGTTTCACGAGTAGCGCTTGCCCTTAGCACTTGTAATACACAGTGATATCTTCTGTTCTATTTTAGTCTATTTTTTAAGGTACTGATCATGACTTATTCAATTGATTTCATGAAGCTCAGAAGAGTCAGTGTTGAAAAAGGCTGAGCCAGTCTGAGTTCTTTCATGCAAGGGAGCATATTTGACCTATTTTGTATCACTACTGGCTAGCGCAGTGCCTGGTACAAAGTCCTACTTGCTAAACACTTACCTTAGGACGGGTTTTCCTTGAGGGCAGTAATCTTATCTTAGTTACTTTGTATCCACCCGACATTTAGCATAATTCTTCCCACAATACTTAGAGATTAAATGACTAAAATTCAGGCCTATTGCCAGGCTTTAGAAATCAACTATTTGGACCACTCAATTTCCGACTAGCACTTACTATGTGGTACTACATAAATGCTGAATGCATGGCTCTTTCCCTTAATTATCTTAAAAGCAGTCTGGGATTGCTAAAAGGGAACCATGAATAATGTTGCCCAAATGAGAAACTAAACAAAACAGTAAGCCAAATGGAGGCCAAATGTCACCTTTATTAATAATAAAGACTAGGTCAGAGAACATATAATAATGTGAGAGCCAGTCAGGCCTGCTAATTAAACCCTAAATTGAGGGAATGCTGAACTAGGGGTCCCTCCCTAAGCTGAAAGCCTACACAGACAGGAGGCTTAAGGCAGCTCACACCCAAGAGGAATGTGGGAGGAGACAAGCTCAGCAATTTTTCTTTTCCTAAATGCACTAATTAGATAAGTCACTCCTCTCCAGACCAAGGACACAGGGAATAAAAGAGCACAGAGAGACTAGACATATTCTTAGCAATTGAGTTTCCTCCTTACAGAAGGAAAGAGTAGGGGAGGAATAAGTGTTCTCTGAGAATCAGAATATGTATATGTGTGTGTGTGTGTGTGTGTGTGTGTATGCGTGCGTGTGTGAAATATTAAATAATATATATGTATGCATGAAATACTAAATAACAACATAAAACAATTTAAGGAACATCATAAGATAGGTACCTAATTAATTTCTAAATATGGTTTGCACTAGTGCTTCTCAATGCTGACTGTTCATCAAAACCTAGAGGGTATTGGGATAGGACGGTCATGGGTAGTAAGGAGGGCACATACTGCATGGAGCACTGGGTGTTATACGCAAACAATGAATCATGAAACACATCAAAAACTAAGGATGTACTGTATGGTGACTAACATAACGTAATAAAAAATTTAAAAAACAAACAAACAGTTACAGGCCCTCTATATCCCCCTGCCCACCTTTCATATGCTTGGCATGAAGCCTGAGAATCTGCTTTTAAAGCTTCCCCTGTACAGGTAAGGCTGAGAACCACCGGCTTAGAGGAGTTAGACAAGTGAATAGGAAACTGGGAGGTTTTACTGAGGAGGAAATTGGACAGAGATTGAAGGATAAGGATGCTTGAGATCAGAAAGGAGGGGGTTCCTTTCATACTCTCATCCTCTCATACAGGGATGAGAACAGTAAGTAGACTCCACAAATAACCACAGCTCAAGAATAACTTCAAGACTTTATCCTTGAAAACCCCTACAGAATTTATCCTTGGAAACATGATCTGTTCTAATATAGCAAATGATGAGACCTATGGCAGCACGGTTTAGTGGGAAGGCCCTTGGACTTTCGAGAGTTAAAAGACTTTTTTTCTTGGTTGTGGGACTTCACCACAGTCACCACATCCTTCCCTTGGACAGCTAAGGATCGTTTGTAAAGGAAGGAGTTCATAAAGCATTCTAGGGAGATGGTTGTATCGTCTTCCCCATTTCAAGACAGGGCACAGCCATTCACCTAGAAGCTCAGGCTACAAACCTGGGAGTCAGTTTTGATTTCTTTTCCTCATCTGTTTTCACATCTAGTCTATCAGCTAATTCTCCTTCCAGAACATATCCTAAATCTTTCCACTTGTCACTACTCCATTGACTACTACCCTAATCCAATATAACTTTTTTCTTTTTTCTTTCTCTCTCTCTCTCTCTCTTTTTTTTTTTCCTGAGATTACCTCAAAGTTTTGGATTCAATAGGTCTGGGGTAGGTCCTGTGAACTTGCACATCCAACAAGTTCCCAGGTGATCCTAATGCTGCTGGTCCAGAGACCATTCAATGAGAACCACTGCTGTAGAGCAGTGGTTAACCATGGGTGCACATTAGAATCATTTGGGAGCTTTTAAAAAGTACTGTGCTTGCGACTGACCTCTAGAGATTCTGATTCATTTGGTCTGGACATTTGTAATTTTTTTTTAAATTTATTGGACAGAGACAGCCAGCAAGAGAGGGAACACAAGCAGGGGGAGTGGGAGAGGAAGAAGAAGGCTCCTAGCGGAGGAGCCTGATGTGGGGCTTGATCCCAGAACGCTGGGATCACACCCTGAGCCAAAGGCAGATGCTTAACAACTGCGCCACCCAGGCGCCCCTGGCCATTTGTAATTTTTAAATCTCCCTAGGTGATTCGAAATGTTGAGAAATACTACCAAGGCCTAGTGGAATGGCTGTTTGCTCCCTCCTTGGGCCTTTTCCTCTAGCCGCTATTACCTGGTACACTCTTTCTCTAGGTATTTCCATGGCTGGATCCTTCAGGTCTCAGATTAAATGTCACTTACTCAGATAGGCCTTCTCTGATCCCCCCCCCCAATCTAAAATAACACCTCTACCTTTATCATGCTCTCCTGCTTGTTTTCATTATAGGAATTAGCGGTTGGAGGTTTCCCTATTTATGCTTACCGTATCTTCCACTCTAAGCATCTTGAGCATAAACACGTTTGTCTCATTCACTGCTGTATCCCTAGCATTTATAACAGTGTCGGGCATCTATTACATATTCAATACATGGGAATGGAAGGGAAGATAAAAAGCTTTAAAATAAATTCTTCCAGTTCTTGTGTTATTTTCAACAATTCAATTGGGCTTTAATAAAATGTGTTTTATTTATGCAATAGAATTGATTTTTTTGATCAATATATCATAACTGCACTGGATTCCTTCTCTTCATAGAAACACTGTATTAAATCTTCTGCAAAGTCATTATCCCTTAATGTATTTTCATATGCAGTATATGTTCATAATACTGCTGCTTAGGGAATACAATTTACAGAGGGGCAGCTGGGTTATGGCCAAGATATATTTGTTAAATCAAGAGATTTCTGCTCAGATTTCGTTGGCTTGTTTTTGAAGACAGAGAACAGAGGAAAGGAATTTGTAGAATAGAAAGGCACTGCAGGGAGCAACAGTCACAGAACGGGAAGGCTATTTATGGTACCTTCTAGAAGTGGGCTACACATTTCTCTTCTGGGGGCACATCTTTAACGAATGAATATAATCTGCCAGAATTGAAGAGTTTTGATGGCAGGTAGAGATAGAGTACTCGAGATTATTAAAATTGTCTTGTTTCACAAGGATTTGTTCAAGCCAGTGCGGCAAAATCTTCAGGTTTGGGTCACGTGTCGCTTGGTTTCAAGGAAGTCCCTGAATTAAATTTACAACTCAGGTGAATTAAGGGCTAAACAGATGTACTTAAGTCCCTCGCGGACCATTTCTGAAATACATTACTCATGAAAACACAGACCGACATCTGTTACAGGAGGAAAAGGGAGATTCTGTGCCTCTGCCTTGCCTGTTTGACACGGACGTATTTCCTCAAAAGCCGAAGTATCCAACGTGTACCCGCAGCAATAGGGCTAGGTTCACATACAACCAGTCTTCCAGGCAGCTGCCTCCCCTTCTTTCCCTCTTCGCGCTTCGTCGATCGTGGAACAAAATGATTTCGCGTGTGGGATAATGGTTGCAATCACTGGCGCTTTCGCACAGCGCAGCACAGGTAGCCACTTAACGCGGGTTCCGAGAACACCAACTCGTAGTCGGTAGACAGAGGTTGCGGCTCCAGAAAAACCAGAGGCGGAGGGAGGATGAAGCGAAGCGTCCAAGTTGGCGGTGCATTGTGGGAGTTGTAGTCCCCGAGGGGCAGTCTCCAAAAGTCTTCACTAGGCTCTGCACTCCATCTCCCAGTCGGCCCCGCGCCGCGGAGGCGGAGAGAGGTGGGCGTGCTCGGTGCTAAGCTGCTGCCGGGGGAGGGGACTGGGGTCGAGAAGCTGCTGCGGCCGCTGCTGGGAGACGTTAGCTGCTGTCCTTGCGGGCCGAGGGGACGCCTCCCCCCACCGCCCACCTCCCACCCCCATCCCCCAAGGCGGACGGCGACGAGGGCTGTGTGGCCGCCGCGCGTCCCTGTGCTCGCCCTCTCTCCTGTCCACGGGCGCGCGGCGTCCGCCATGGAAGCACATCCGGCTGTCGCCGGGGTCTCAGGGCGCCGCGTCCCCGGCTCCCCGGAGTGATGAGGGGTTAGGGGCGCCCTGCGTTGCGCCTTGCCGCGCGCTCCACGGGCCGGGGAGCGGAGGGTCGGCCGGGGGAGCCGGCCGCGGTGCCCGCCCCCGCACCGCCCCGCTCCGCCACCTGGGGGCGCTGCCGAGGGGGGCGCCAGCCGCCCCTTGCCGCCCCGGCGCTCCGTCGCCCCCCGGCGCCCGCCGCTGAAGCCCAGCACGAGCCCTCCGCTCGCCCGCGCCCGCCGCTCCTCAGCTCGGCGCCGACCCCCGTCCTGTCCCCAAGATGTGGCACAACGTCGGGCTGACCCTGCTGGTGTTCGTGACCACGCTGCTGATCGTGCTGCTGCTGATGGTGTGCGGTGAGTGGGGCATCCGCCGCGGGGCAGTTCCACACGGTGTTACACACGCCGCGGCGACTCTGGGTGCTCGCTTGTTTTGTCTGGGTTTTTTTTTGTTGTTGTTGTTGTTGTTGTTTGTTTTGTTTTGTTTTTAATGGTGTGGATGGACGCGTTTCTTAAAATCATCTGCTGTCTGTCTAGCTCTAAGGACAGTCAGGGGAGACGTGCTCCTGCCCCAGGACAGGCCCGCCGGCATCCTGGAGAGGGAAGGAGAAGGATCCAGGGCTGGGCATCCTGACTCGGGGTTAAACCAGATACTGCTTCAGCCGCAGCGTCCGCTCTCGATTGCCATTCTTAACCACTGTCTGCCCAGATTTTAACCTTGGCCTGTATTCGAAGGTGAAGTGATTGGTTACTACTTTTCTTTTTTCAGAGGTTCTGACCCTAATGATGGTGAGAGGTTTTCCTTCTTTCATTTTAATCAGGGGAAGGGACAGAGTTGGGTATGAAGCACTCCGCAAATTGTTTACTTCGAGTTCAGGCTTAAACTAAATTCGAGACAGAAATGTTGAGGCTAGGCAGAACTTAAAAAACACCGGCTATATTAAACTTCCAGGGTCAGGTAACCTAACTCTAGGTTTTGTAATAATGGTGCTGTTTTGTTTGCTGTGCTGTTTTTTCTTTCTCTGGCTGGGAGGATGTAAAACTTTTTTCTCAGGGTAATAACGCAATTTTAGGTTTTCTTGATTTCTTTATGTACAGTAATTGATAACCACAGATTACATAGAAAAGTGGCAAAGCAATTGTGAAAATTTGGGAAGTATTGAGAATCAGGTGTGAGTGAATTTCATTTTTCAAAATTCCAGTATATTGATGGTTCAGGTCGTTGCAATAATTTGTCGGAAATAAAAATAAATACCAAGGGCTTATTCATTTCGTGGTTAATGTCCTAAATGCTCAGTATCAGCTGTGTTTGGAGAAGATATGTGTGCACTTATGCAAATATATATGTATGTATTTGTATTTACATTTGTATTTTATTGTATGTATTTGTACTTACATACTTGTATGTAAATTTTTAGTTTTCTTGCCATAGGAAGGAACCAGAGTTAACAGTGTTTCTTTTCTGATGATAATACAATTGAAAAGCCTTTCTCTGTTTCCTGCTTGTCATGGCAGGATTTGGGGCTAATTGTAGATATGTAAGATTCTGGAAGTAAGCAAAACCAGATCTGTGTGATTTGTTTGCGTGTGAGGAAAGAGGAAAGAGTATGCTTTCTTCTATAATTTGAAGATGCGAGCTGCTTGGAGGTGGGGATGTGTGTGGCGGGTAGACCACACAAAACCTTGCATAGAATATTTGCCGAACTTGCCTTTGGGGCATCGAAATTCCCCGTTGCTACTTACATCTTACTTGTTCTCTCAGCTCCCCATAGCTAGTTAACTTTGATTTTACTCATTTTTCTAAAAGTGCCTTGCCTTTGGTTTCAGAAATTATTACGGAATGAGAGGTGAGGTGTGGTAAGTAAAAGAACATCTTATTTTGATTGGAATGGTCCAGAACTAATAGCTTTATGAGGAAAGTAATTCAAGCACTGTTTTGTTGGGAGAGCTAATGATGGAGTAGTTTCATGTTTTGACTAGGATGGGCCTACAGCTTGGGGAGGGGAGGGAAAGATCCAACTAGACTTGAGACTTGAGAATATCAAGCATTGTATTAGTTTGCAAGGATGCCTTAACAAAATACCACAGACATTAAACAACAGAAACGTATGTCCCCACAGTTCTGGAGGCTAGAAGTCCGAGATCAAGGTGTCAGCAGGGTTGATTACTTCTGAGGCCTCTCTCCTTGGCTTGAAGATGGCTGTCTTCTCCCTGTGTCCTCATGTGGTCTTTTCTCTATGTGTGCCTGTGCCCTAATCTTTTCTAAAAAGGGTGTCAGTCATATTAGATTAGGGCCTCACCCTTATGAATTCTTTTAACCTTAATTAACTCTTAAAGGCCCTATCCAGATACAGTCAAGTTGGAGATTAGAAACCTGTCATCATCGCTTACTTTATTGTAGAACTGACTGGCTCTTTCACTCAGTGAATGCTGACTTTCAAATTTCAGGTTCCTTGGGAGGTTTTCTTTCTCTCGTGTGTATTTGTTGGGTGTACTTTCTTGCCTTTCATCCATGCTAAAATGTTTTCCACTTTTACCATTCACTGAAGTGGCCTTTGTCAAGGTCAGTAACAAATGGCCTCCATATTACCAAGTCCATGTTCACTGAGTTCTAAGTATATTTAACCTCTCATACTCATTCTATACAGGTGAGCAGTCCTTCTATGAAGTATTTCTCTTGGCTTTTGTACACTGTATTTTCATAGTGTCCTTCCTACCATTGTGCCTAATTGCTTATCTTTTCCTGGCTTCTCATCCCTTAGATGAGAATTATTATTAATTAATTTAAAATTTTTTTGTTTGCTTATTTATTGGAGAGAGAGGGAGAGAGAAGAAAAGTGCGAGGGGAGGGGCAGATGGAGAGGGAGAGAAGCAGATTCCACTGACCATGGAGCCCAACGTGGGGTTCGATCCCACGACCCTGAGATCATGACCTGAGCCAAAACCAAGAGTTGGACACTTAACCGACTAAGTCACCCAGGTGCCCCCCACTAGAATTTCTTATTAAACATTTTTTTGATCACAGCCTTTGATAGGAAATACATTTTAGATTATTCCCAGTACATTCATAAGTATATAAATTACATATCAGTTTATTTATACATCTATCTAGCTATCAGCTTTCTGTCTCTGAAATAAAAATTTTATGGACTAGTACTTGCCCTTACTCCATGAGATAGTTATTTTCTGTTATATTTCTATAACATATTATAATACAAATATATATTTATATTCCCTTTCCTTCTGTTCTCTCCCCATGGTATCTGATCCAGCCCTAGAGAGGTAAATATTTACTGTAACTAATGACTCAGATGGACAGCTCCAGCTCTTACTTTTCTCCTGCACCCCAGGCTCATGCATCAAACTTTTTTTCATGGTAACTCCACTTGGAGATCTAAAAAGCATCTCAAACTTAGTATACCTAAAACAGAACTCTTGATTTCTGTCACCTGTTTTCTTTCTCCCTTGCCCGCTTCATGTCTCAGATGTTACCAGCAGCCAAGGATGTGGGTGTCATCTTTAGTTTTGCACTTCCTTTCATCCCATCCCTTTTCCTTTACAAATACCAGCTCTATCTGGAAGTATGATCAGTTTTATGTCTTTAAGGAATCTGAAATATGTTCTCTTTTCCACATCTGTGATCACCACCACTGTCTTCATCTTTGGCTTGCACTGATTTCTTAACTAGTGTCTTTTGACCCCCTCTTCTTTATGATGAGGGAGCAGAAGGCTAGCTGAAGACAAAGCATAAGCTGACACCCTGCAACCTCCCTGCCCCCCCCTTTGGGTGGGACATGTGTGACATTCTTCCAAGAAGCTCCCAACTATCTTAATACCTTTTTAGAGGAAAAAACAAGTTTAACTTAACAAGCAAGGCCTCTGGCATCTTCTTGTAGGTCCTCTTTAGCATATGAAAGTTCTTTTGAAAACCTCCCTTTTTCCTTACCCCCCCAACCCCATGGTATGTAATCAGTTGCTCCTCACAACCCCAGTGCAGCTCTGTCTGCCCTCAGGTCCTGTCCCCGTGCTTAAACCACCTTTTTGCATCAAGGACATCTTAGTTTCAAGAATTCTTTCTTGGCCACCGCTCCAGACCTCGCCCCACCGAACCTCACCTATATGCCAAAGCCACATCATTTATAATCCACTTTTCACATACTAGTCTATCTTGTATTAAGACCATGTTTTCTCAAATGTTTTTAACAAAAGAAAGTTTCAAAAGTTAATAGTACTAGAGGCATAAAGTAGTTCTCTTTAGCCCTTTGCTCCACTATTTCCCCTAGTTATTTACTTCCATATTCATAAATATTTTATTCATAGCTAGTTCTTGATTTTGCAACTTTAGACATTATTAACCATGGTGGAGTCCCCACTTCTTTACCTGCATGCCATTAGTAATGACAACTTTTAGATTCATTTGAGAGTCAAGATTTATATTTTACTTTTTTTGAGGGGGGTGCAGAGAGAGAATCTATTTTTTTTTCTTTTAAAGATTTTATTTATTTATTTGACAGAGAGAGAGATAGCCAGCAAGAGAGGGAACTCAAGCAGGGGGAGTGGGAGAGGGAGAAGCAGGCTCCCAGCAGAGGAGCCTGATGCGGGGCTCGATCCAGAAGGGCGGGATCATGCCCTGAGCCGAAGGCAGACGCTTAACGATTGAGCCACCCAGGTGCCCCAGCAGAGAGAGAATCTTAAGCAGGCTCCATGCACAGCTCGGAGCCCCACCTGAGGCTCTATCTCACAACCCTGAGAACATGACCTTGGGCGAAATTGAGAATCCCAATGCTTAACCTACGGTACCGCCCAGGCGCCCCAAGATTTATATTTTAACTGTGTAAGTAGTCCCTGCTGGTCAAATAGTATAACATGACTACACTTACTTTTTTATGTGGTTCTTCATTTCTCTTGAAGTTAAGAGTTGCCTTTTTAATTTACCTAGTATTACTTTTTTGTATGTGCCCGTTGTTATCGCCTGGCCCCACTCCCCCACGCAATCCTAGAGCTCTTCTTCCTTCTTGGCCTGCCCTTCACTTTCTCTGCTGTAGACCCTGTTTTCTGGATCTCATGTCATCATCTTGCTTAGTTCATAATCTTGTTTTGCAGGAGCACATTTTCTGGTAGCTTTCTGAGGGAGAATGCATGAAAGATAATTTTTTTGAGCTAATGCCTGCCTGAAAATGTCTTTCATTGATGTCAAAATGTCTTTTATTGATGTCAAAGTTTCTAGAAAAATCTACCTTTATACTTGATTGATAATTTGAGTAAATTTCAAGTGGTAGATAATTTTCATCCAGAATTTAAAAATGATAACTTCACTAAATGTCTGCTTTCCTAAGCCTGATTTTAAGAAATCAAATGCCTTCTGTTTGTCCTTTATAAGTAACTTAATTTCTCTTTCTAGATGTTTTCTGGTAGATTTTTCTATCATTGTTATTCTGAAATATCATAATTATATGTCTTGATATATTTCTCTTCCTTCCATTTTTCTGGGCCCTGTCAATTAAAAAAAACTAATGTTAGTTGGATGTTGGACCTCATGGGCTGATTTCTTTAGTATTACCTGTTTATCTCCTATTTTCTATCATTTCTCCTCTCCCTTCTGGCATATGTTTTGGGTTTTATCTTCTTTTATGTTTCTATTCAGTTTTTAAATTTCAGAACCTTCTTGTTTTCTGATTGTTTTGCCAGCACCTGTTTTGTATTTTGTAATATGTTATCTCTATAAGCATATTCACTATATAGTAGACCCTTCAACAACATGGGGGTTGGGATGCCAACCCCCACACAGTTGAAAATCTGTGGATAACTTTTGACTTCTTAAAAACCTAACTACTAATAGTCTCCTGTTGACTGGAAGCCTTATTGAGAACATAGTCAATTAACACATATTTTGTATATCTATTATATACTGTATTTTTGCAATAAAGTGGAAAAGAAAATGTTAAAGTCATAAGGAAGAGAAAATACATTTATAATACTATACTATATTTACTGAAAAAATTCTGTCTGTAAACAGACCCACACAGTTCAAACCTGTGTTGTTTAAGGGTCAACTGTAGTTTTTTTTTTTTTAAAGATTTTATTTATTTACTCGACAGAGATAGAGACAGCCAGCGAGAGAGGGAACACAAGCAGGGAGAGTGGGAGAAGAAGAAGCAGGCTCACAGCAGAGGAGCCCGATGTGGGGCTCGATCCCATAAAGCCAGGATCACGCCCTGAGCCGAAGGCAGACGCTTATCCGCTGTGCCACCCAGGCACCCCCAACTATAGTTTTCAATAAGAAAAACTGTAGTTTTTCTTCTCCCTGCACAATTGCCTTTGTTTCTTCCATGTATTTTCTATGGTTTGTTTGCTTTGGACTCTTTGTGATTGAAGATTTTTACAAACGTCCAGTGCTCTGTTCTGTATTCATATTTAAGGGTGAAGAAGTAAAAGATGGTAATCAATTCTCAGTGTCCGTCTGGCAGAGTTGGCCTCTTCCCTAGAAGAAACCCCAGTTGTTAGTAATCTGAGATCTCTTCTCTGTGGGTATTCCATCTTTTCAGAGGAGAATCCTCTCATTTTCTGCTTGGGTGTTACAAGCTTGGCTGCCTGCATGACAGTTTTGTAAATAGACTTTCAGCCAATCCTTTTTTCTTCCCTCCTTAATCCTTCCTTCTTCTCACCCCAAGTCCCGATCTTTTCCATAGTTCTAGATTGAATTTTGGCTCCAATTTCTATCCCTTTTTCCTGCTATCCAGATTTTTGTTTCCTTTGCTCTGCTAGATCATTTACCACTCTTTAAAAATGTCACTCCTTGCTTAAATCCTATCCTCCAGCAGCTTCCCATTTCCCTTGAAATACAGTCTAGATCCCTTACTGCGGCTACAAGGATCTGAGTGATAGAACCCCTCCTGCTTCTCCACTCATCTCTCCATTCTCCTCCCCACTACTCTCATGGTTCCACCAACAGGCCAACCTTGTACTCTTCCCCAGGGCCTTTGCCCTCAGTCTTCCTCTGGCTGTTCATATGACTGGTCCACCTAGGGTAACTCATCCAGTTACTCTCTATTTCACCAACCCTTGGTTTTCTAAGCACTTAGCCCTTTCTGAAATGAGCTATTTTATGTGATTTTCCCCCATTAGAGTATAAGCTCCATGGAGACAGGGACCTTGTTTGGCTAGTTCACTGCTCTATCCTTGGATTTTAGAGTAGTGCCTGGCATGTACTAGGCCCTCATATATTTGAGGGAAGAATGAAGAAAGATTCCTCAGTACAAATTATTCAATTCCCATTACAAATTACAAATAAGTCTTAAGTGTGTACAAACCAAAGTTGTCTCAAGATTGATAACCCTTATATTACTCAAAATATACTCAACAAACTCTCATGTTCACTGCTGTGGCAGTGATCATGGTATCAAAAAATTAACAAAGCGTAATCCATGCTCTTGAGGATGTTATACTCCAATAGGGAACACACTATACAAGGTAACTTTAGTAAAACCTACACTTCTGAGCTCCAGTTTCACATACATGACTCTACTCCTTTTTCTTGTTTCATAGACCTCAGAATCTTTACCTAAAACAACTCCTTGTTAACAGTTTATGCACGAAATCTTGGGCATTATTTTACCTTCTTGTTCATTCCCAGTTATTGGGCCATATGTCATATACCCATTCATCCCCCAAACATTTGAGCATCTCTTATAAGCATGGTCCTGAGATACAAAGATAAGGAAACCTGGTTCTGCCACTAAATCACAAATCCTGGAAGAGGATACAAATTAGTCATTACTTCCAACAACAAATTTGTAAGAATCTAAGAAAAGGTCTACTAATGTAGATATACTGTATTTTACATAAAATTCATCAAGTTGGGTGTGTATATCCATTCCCTGGTAATTACCTTTCTTTTTTTTTTTATGAATTTCCATCATTTTATTTAAATTCAATTAATTAACACATAGTGTATTACTAATTTCAGAGGTAGAGTTCAGGGATTCATCACTCTTGTATAATACCCAGTGCTCATTACGTCATGTGCCCTCCTTAATGTCCATCACCCAGTTATTCCTGTTGATTCACCTCTGGGCTCTTTCCATAGTTTTGCTTTTGTGGACTTTGCTGCTATAAACAGTGGGGTGCAGGTGCCCCTTCAGTGCACTACATTTGTATCTTTGGGGTAAATACCCAGTAGTGCAATTGTCGGGTCATAGGGTAGCTCTATTTTCAACTTTTTGAAAAAGGAGCCTCCATACTGTTTTCTAGAGTGGCTGCACCAGGTTGCATTCCCATCAACAGTGTAAGTGTTCCCCTTTCTCTGCACATCTTTGCCAACATCTTTTGTTTTCTGTCTTGTTAATTTTAGCCATTCTGACTGAGGTGAGGTGGTATCTCATTGTGGTTTTGATTTGTATTTCCCTGATGCCGAGTGATGTTGAGCACTTTTTCATGTGTCTCTTGGCCATTTGGCTGTCTTTGGAGAAATGTCTATTCATGTTTTCTGCCAATTTCTTGATTGGATTATTTGTTCTTTGAGTGTTGTTAAGTTCTTTATAGATTTTGGACACTAGCCCACTATCTGATAAGACATTTGCAAATATCTTCTCCCATTCTGTTGATTGTCTTGGTTTAGTTGACTGTTACCCTTGCTGTGCAAAAGCTTTTTATCTTGATGAAGTCCTAATAGTTCATTTTTGTCTTTGTTTGCCTTGGCTTTGGAGACGTGTCTAGCAAGAAGTTGCTGGCCGAGGTCACATAGGTTGCTGCCTGTGTTCTCTAGGATTTTGATGATTCCTGTCTCACATTTAGGTCTTTCATCCATTTTGAGTCTATTTTTGGGTATGGTGTAGGGAAATGGTCCAGTTTTAGTCTTCTGCATGTCCAGTTTTTCAAACACCGTTTGTTGAAGAGACTGTCTTTTCTATTGGATATTCTTTCCTGTTTTGTCAAAGATTAGTTGACCACAGAGTTGAGGGTCCATTTTTGGGTACTCTGTTCTATTCCATTGATCTGTGTGTCTGTTTTTGTGCTAGTTACCTTGCTGTCTTGATGGTGACAGCTTTGTAATATAGCTTGAAGTCTGGAATTGTAATGCTACTGGCTTTGATTTTCTTTTTCAATATTCCTTTGGCTATTTGGGGTCTTTCCTGGTTCCATATAAATTTAAGGATTATTTGTTCCAGCTGTGTGAAAAAAGTTGATGGTATTTTGATAGGGATTGCTTTGAATGCGTAGATTGCTCTAAGTAGCATAGACATTTAACAGTTTTCTTCCAGTCCATGAGCATGAAATGTTTTTCCATTTCTTTGTGTCCTCCTCAATTTCTTTCATAAGTGTTCTATAGTTTTCTGAGTATAGATCCTTTGCAATTATAAATGGGATCAACTCCTTAATTTCTCTTTCTTCTGTCTCATTGTTAGTGTATAGAAATGCAACTGATTTCTGTGCATTGATTGCCACTTTGCTGAATTCCTGTATGAGTTCTAGCAATTTTGGGGTGAAGTCTTTTGGGTTTTCCACATAGAGTATCATGTCATCTGCGAACAGTGAGAGTTTGACTTCTTTGTTGATTCTGATGCTTTTTATTTGTTTTTGTTGTCTGATTGCCGAGGCTAGGACTTCTAGTACTATGTTGAACAACAGTGGTGAAAGTGGGCCTCCCTGTCATTCCTGATCTTAGAGGAAAAGCTCTCAGTTTTTCTCCTTTGAGAATGATACTCGCTGTGGACTTTTTGTGTATGGCTTTTATGATATAATTACCTTTCTTTCAAACAGAAACAAACTTTCTTTGCCCTTGGCTCCAGGAGCAATCATCAAGTACTGAGTTCATGTCAGTGGGATAATACTATATTTGGTCTTTGTCCCTGGTCTCTGGCAAAGAGAAATTAGACAGAGAGAGACAGCCAGCGAGAGGGAACACACGCAGGGGGAGTGGGAGGGGAAGAAGCAGGCTCCTAGTGGAGGAGCCTGATGTGGGGCTCGATCCCAGAACACCAGGATCACGCCCTGAGCCAAAGGCAGACGCTTAACTTAACGACTGCGCCAGCCAGGCGCCCCCCAAACTTAAAATTTACTGAGTGATAGTAGCATCTTCTGTTTCTCATAGCAAGCCTATTTATTTATTTATTTATTTATTTATTTATTTTAAAGATTTTTTATTTATTTATTCGACAGAGATAGAGACAGCCAGCGAGAGAGGGAACACAAGCAGGGGGAGTGGGAGAGGAAGAAGCAGGCTCATAGCAGAGGAGCCTGATGTGGGGCTTGATCCCAGGGCACCGGGATCACGCCCTGAGCCGAAGGCAGATGCTTAACCGCTGTGCCACCCAGGCGCCCCCATAGCAAGCCTCTTTAGACCATGCCTGAATTTATGCTCAGTAAGTCTCAGCGTGGGCTCCCTAGGTGGTTTGAGGGCAGGGGCTAAGTCACTGAAAATACTAAACAGGATTAGGGAATGGGAGGTTTCAGCTCTACCCCCTGACCTCCAGGGAGGGAGAGGGCCTGGAGTTGGGGTTATAACAACTCTTGAAGAATGAGTGTAATAAGCATATCTAAAGCCACATTCTTTTTTTTTTTAAGATTTTATTTATTTATTTGACAGAGAGGGAACACAAACAAGGGGAGTGTGAGAGGGAGAAGCAGGCTTCCCATGGGGAGGGAGCCTGATGCAGGGCTCCATCCCAGGACCCTGGCATCATGACCTGAGCCAAAGGCAGACGCTTAACAGCTGAGCCACCCAGGGCCCCTAAAGCCACATTCTTGGTCTTGGAGCCTTCTCTGTCTCAGTAAAAGGCAACTTTGTCAATGTTATTTCAGTTGTCATTGAGGCCTCCCTGACCTCTCTGTAGGACACAAGCCTCCCACACACCTGCCCCCTTTAGCCTTACAATGCTTTATTTTTGCCTAAGTTCTTCTTAGGGGGCATATATGTTCCAGTGAGGATGATACATGGAACATAGTAAATGTTCCATGAATATTCAAATGGATGAATTTTCAGTCCTTGAAGAATTGGCTAAGGTGAGGTTATAGATGAAGGCAAGAAGCACCCCCAGACTGTGGCATTTTATACACATCTCCTGTAGAATTTATGCTTTCTATTAGTCAATGGGGAGCTAAGAGTCTTTGGCAGGGACTTAGTTTTGTAGGCTGTCTTAGCTACAATGTGAGGAGTGGGAGGCTAGGAGCAAGGGAACCAGGTAGGTTAGTGTTAAGGGTGGAGAGTTTGAAATAAGGGGGCAGCAGTGTAGGGGCTGGGAGTGGTGTTCGTCTGATTGTAGCCTGACCCAACAAAAGTGATGCCGCTTCTGTCTGCTCTGCCTGCCCCTGTGTCTAAAGAGATTGAAGTCTTTAGGTCACAGGAGAGTATCAGTGTGGACCTACATGAGAGAGAAGTAGTTGTCTTGATGTACAGATTCTCCCTTCTCTGGGGGTTGGCTTGGCTGTGCTCCCTAGTTCAGCCTGGCTTAACAGACCATGGACAGACTGAAATTTGCAGGCCTTGTCTAGTGCCAGTCCTGGGTGCCTGCTGTGCCAAACAAGGTCAGGGAGTTAGTGACCAGTTGGACTCTGGCTGATCTAGCTTTACAGACTACCAGCACTGCCACTTACAAGTTGTGTGACTTGAGCAGTGCGTGCAACGTCTTAATTTTAGCCAGCAGACAAATGCACTGTTAAGTTTAATATTAGCTGTAGTTTGTAGATACTTTTTTTAGGCCGGAAAAGAAAAGTTTCCTTCTATTCCTACTTTGAAATTTTTTAAAAAATGAGCGATGGATATTGGATTTCCTTTCAGATGCTTTTTCTGCATTGAGATGATCATGGTATTTTTCTTTAAGTATGTTTATATGGTGTATTACATTGTTTTGAATGTTAAAACAACCCCACATTCCTCAGATACACCCTTTTTATATATTGATGGGTTATCCTTTTTGCAGGATTTGATTTATTAAATATTTAAGGTTTTCCCGTTTACATTCATGAGGAATATTAGTAGCTTTCTTAAATGTCTTTGTCTGGTTTTGCCATAAGGGTCATCCAAGAGCTCATCAAAAGTGAGTTGGGCAGTGTTCCTCTTTTATTTCTTGGAAGTTTTTGCTTAGAATTAGGATATTGGATTTCTACTGCTGCATAACAGACTACCACAAACTTAACAGCTCACAACAGCATACAAATTATTAGCTCACAGTTTCTCCAGGTTAGGAGTCTGGGTGTGGCTTTAGCTGGCAGAATTCAGTTCCTGGAGACTGTAGGACTTACAGTCTTACGGGACTTAGAGTGGCTTGCTTCTTTAAGTCAGCAGGAGAATCTTTGTGATACTAAGGAAGGTCCTAGTCTCTCTTTTAAAGATTTACACTTAATGGAGTTGGGTCTGCTTATGATAATTTCCCTTTTCGGTAACTCAGAATCAGCTGATGGAGACCTTAATTGTATCTGCAGAATCCTTTTACCTTTATCGTATAACTTATCCCATCACCCTTGCTGTATTCTGTTGGTTGGAAGTAGATCACAGGTTCCGTCCACACTCAAGGGGACAGGTCATACAAGAGTTAGACATGGCTTGACTCACTGAGGTTACTAAGCTGTATCTGCCACAGTTTGTATGCTTTCTTAAGTGTTCAGTAGAATTAATCTGGGGCAGGACTTTTCTTTTGGGGAAGGTTTTAACTACAAATTCCGTTTCTTTGCTAGATATTGGGCTATTCTAGTTATGTTTTTTCTTTTGTGAACTTTCATAGTTTGTGCTCTTCAAGCACTCTAATCTGAATTGATTTATTTACAAGAATAAAGTTAATAATATTCTCATTATCCTTTTAATATCTGTAGGCTCTATGGTGATGTCTTCTCTTTCATTTCTTATTTGTGTGTCTCTCTCTTTTTTTTTTTTTACATGATCAGTTTGGCTGAAGGTTTATACATTTTGATCATTTTGAAGAATCAACTTTGGTTTCATTGTTTTTTTCCCCCCCTTTATTATTCGTCCATATTCTATTTAATAGCTTTATGCTTTTATCTTTATTTTCTTCTCTTATTTTGAGTTTAATTTGTACTTTTCTAGTTTCTCATGGTGGAAGCTTCGACTATTGATTTTAGGCCTTTTTTTTTTTGAAAAAAATAGTTAATAAATTTCTTTGCAGGTATTGCTTTTTTTAACCAAAATCATTTTTGTTGTAGTCTTCAAAGAACAAACTTCTTTTTCCAAGATAATGATTAATTTACAAAAATGGCATTTACAATGCATCTTCAAAATATTTCCCTTTAACAGGAAACTTAGCTTTACAGAATCCAAATATTAAAAGGTTAAAAAAAATTTTCTATTTTGTTAGTGTAGGACAAAACAGTAAGTCAAGGAAATCCATTCATTCTTCAGGACCCTTCCAGGAACCAGCATGTTACATTATTTCCATTTAGCAAAATTTTATCTAATTTAGTGATCCTTCTTCCTTCTGGTGTGATTTCAAACTTAGTGACGTCCTCCAATACCCTATTGACAAAGTCATCATATCCCAAAAGTGTGCCAACAATTTCTTTATCATTTTATATCACAATGTGAATTCTTCATCCTATACATTTGTCCACAAGCTCTAGAGGCAGAGGCTGTGATGGGTTAGTGGTAGTGTTAGCTGTCATGGCTATGCCAGAAGTCACGGGTATTGCTTTTGATCTAAAAAAAAATTATTCAGGGGGAGGTGTGGATGGGGGTTTGGGCTAAGTAGATGATGGGCATTGAAGAGGGCACTTGTGAAAACTGGGTGTTACATGGAATTGCTAAATTCTGTTCCTGAAATCAACACTATACACTATATCTCGACTAACTTGAATTTAAACTAAACTAAAAAAAAATGATTCAGTTCAAACTATGTTTTAGTTTCACTTGTGATTTCTCTTTGGAATGGATTATTTAGGAGTATGTTGTTTAAACGTGGAATATTTGAAGTTTTTCCCCAAATACCATTTTGTCATCAATTTCTAGTTTAATTTTATTATGGTCAGAAAATATATTTTGTATAATAGAATTTAAGAGTGTTTACCCTTAAAGTTAATGAGACCGATTAATGGTGTACTTTGGTGAATGTTCTATATACACTTGAAAAGAATGATTCTTCTCTAGTTATTGTATAGAATGTACTGTATGTATCAGGTCAGCTTGGTTGGTAAGGCTGTTTGTTCAGTGTCTTAAAGCGCTTCTCTCCATTTATAACTACATTATGTAGCAGGCATCTTCAGGGCTCTGAAATAGGTTAATTGGTGAAAGTCATTATACCCTTCAATTCATGGGTAGTTTTTTCTGTGTGTTGAGGGGCTGAGAGCATGGGGGTTGGTTGATTTGAGTGTCTGCTCTGCCAGGTACTGTTCAAGACATAGGGAATAAAGTGGAAGGCATTGATAAACTATACATTGCCTTGTCTTCAGAAACTTGTGTCTTGGGGGGAATGAGAGACAATTATTAACGCAATGAAGGATGGAAGTGAGTATGATGTCGTAGAGCAGTCACGCAATACAGTGTTACACTGAAGAGATAGTGTAGTGGAAAGGTGTAAAAATTATGTATTAACGATGCTTAACATTCTTAGTAACGGTGGTAGTAGCCTTGTGTCTGTTGAGTTTGCCATGAGAGGAAGGGACTGGAACCTAGGAGACAGTGACAATGGGTAACGTTTGATATGTGTTTATTATGTGCCATGAATTCTCTTTAGCATGTTATGTGTATTCATTTTATTACTAGTGTCACCCTTTGAGAGTGGGTCCTGTTATCTCCATTTATTGCAAAAGGAAACTGAGGCACATAGAGGTTAACTGGCTCAAGCTGCAAGTAAGTTGTTGGGTTAGGATTCACGGCCGAGCAGTGTGGCTCCAACATGCGTGTGAGCTGTCAGCCATTATGCTGATAATCCCATTGACAGTTAATAACGATTTGATCTAGGCTAGATAGAATGGCATTGGGAATGTAGAGAAGCAAACAGATGGGAGAGGGCTTACTGGGGAAGAATCTATAGCACTGAGGTAAAGTAGAGGAGGGGCAATGTGCTGAAAAGGAACTGTTTCTCACCAGGGAGATGGGAGAGGATGTAATACCCATTACAGAAATATGAAAGTCAGAAGAAGGAGCTGTAGGATGTATATACTTTTTAAAGATATCTTCGAGCCAACCAAGCAGAGCTTCCTTCCTGGGGTTCCAGAAAGGTGGGAGGTATGGAGGAAAAATGTGGTTATAATTTGTCATAGAGGTAATATTTGGATCTATGGGCATGTTGTGGTTACCAAAGAGAGAAGAAAATAGAAAAGAGAGGTTTTAAAAGACAACATAAAAAATGTACTATTTGTTGGATTAATGTGCTATTTGTTTGGATGTGGAGGTATTACGGTTCAACATCATGTTGATTTAGTAATGGTATCTCCAGGGGCTTATCATCTAGTGTTGCCCAGTGTGTCATTACGAAAGTGGTGTGCAGTAGAGGGAATATTGTGGCAAGAGGTGGAAGAGCATGGCTCTGTTTTTACGTAGCCTGCGTGTGTCTGTGGCCTTCGATATATTACCTTAGAAGTGAGCCTTTGCTGCCTTCAGAGGAAAATAAAAATCAGAGGATTAAAAATGGAAAAGAGCTTTATACAATTTGAGATTGGTCTTGAGCCAATTAGTTAACCACTTAGATGCCCTCATGAAGGTGGGATTATGTAACTCCATTGGAATGATTCCAAAAAGAAAAACATTTGTGATTATACTGTAGCTGGGTTTTTGACCTGAAAAGATCTTGGGTAGTGAAGTCAAATTCTCATTCTCTAATTAGTGTTTTGGGTTTTAGCCATACTTTGACCACGAAAATCTGAGAAATTTGATACACTTTTAAAATTCATCCCCCTCTTTGCCTCGATGGCCTTCTTCAATGGTTGAGTCACTTTGAGCCTTTATTTTCTTATCTAGAAATTGGGGATAATGATATCTAGTCTCATTAATTCAGAGGGCAATCCGGAGGATTACAGGAGCTGTTGAATAGAAAAGCACTTTGTAAACTGAGAACTCTATAATTACAACTGTCCCTTGGGGTTGTGGTGTGTTGATGGTGTTGGTTCATCTCTCAGGTTCATCTGCTGTCACTACCCTTCTGCTGCCAGCACCTTTATCTTGCAGAGAAAAACAATGTACAGTGTGTTTCATGAAATTTATCCTTTGAACTAATGCTAAGTTACTGGCACACACGAATGAGTGCTCCTTTGCTTATCCCAGATATACACCCTCTGTTGCCAGCCAGTTTTTCTGACGTACAGTGCTTACCATGTGAGACTGGAGCAAAGCACATGCTTCCTTTTAAACTGTGAAAAACTGCAGTACTGGTTTCAGCAATTGGTGCAAATTTCTGATTCTATATACATATAATTGTGGACAGTTCTCCTCCCCCCACTTCTCTCCGTTCCTCCCTCCCTTTTCTCTCTTATTAAATCCCAGGACAAGGTATGAGACACACATCCCATACAGAAAGGTAAACTAAGCAGTTTGTGGTGTCTTCCTGTCTGGTCTCATTGGGAGGAATTGTATGAGCTATACTTCCAGAAGAGTTCTTGTTGGCTGTAGGCATGCAGGGTACAGGGGTAAGTCCTTTTCAGTAAAAGGTAGCCTTTTTAGGGATCAGTCTTCCTCTCATCCCACTGCCCCACAAAGATACGTACATACACTAGGGCCCAGAGTCCAAATTGCGCTGGTCTAGTCATATGGGAAGTCAGAGTTATGCTTCTCAACGCTTCCTAGCAGAGTATGATGAGTAGCCAGTTGGGAGTGATTTTGTTGTGAATGGCTATAACGTGGTAATCACATATCTCTAACTAGGGTCATTCCAGTGGATAATAAATGCTTTTGAACTGGCCTTATATTTACTTGTGTTCTTTTCCCTAAAAGGGAGGCTATGACTCCCAGCCTCATCTAATCTCACCTCACCCCCACCGTAAGTAGTTCCTTAGTTCAAGAGGTTGATGACCTCTTGCTGTGTGGACATTCACTAAAGGTTACACTGTGTTGCGATTTGGAAGGAATCAGGCAGGAAGATTGAAGATTTGTTTGGACTTTATCCAACAAAAGAATTGCCTGCCTAGCTCAGGGATGTTTTGTTTCTGAGTGACTCATTAGTGGGGACCATCCTCCACGACTCTGTTTCTAAAAAAAAGAGTAGAGAGACAGCTTTCCTGGATTCTTTCTCTAGGCTATTCTGTCCACTCCCCTGCAATCTCTAAGATCACACTCTTAACTCTCCGGGGAAAGTGCTATAGCCATGCCCACGGTACCTGCCCAGCTAATGCGTGCTGCCACTGGTCGTGGGGCTGACATTTGACCCAAGTTGGATAGAGATCTGGGGTGGGTTTTTTGGGGGGATGGTTTTTGAAGTTATGAACTGAGAAGGCTTTCATAGACCTGGGAAGAAGCAGCTATGTGCAAGGGAAGTCGAGAAGAAAGTGAAGCAAGTGTGTAGAGAGAAACGAGTAATGCTGTGAGAATGACATCAGTTCACAAGAGCCTTCTCCTAGTTCTGTCCCCAGCAACCTGCTTCTTCCCATGCATTCTGTAAGCTTACTTTCCTGTAAGCTAACAATAAATTCCCTCTTTTTGGTGAAGATAAGGTTTCTGTGACTTGAACTAAAAACTGCTTTATTAAAATAAGAGGAGATGAACTATTATATGACTTTGTACTTTGCTTTTTATCATAAGACCAGTATAAGTAAAATACTATTGATGAATAGAGCAGGGCCCCATTAATCAGCTACCAGAAGTATGTGGATGGATAGTTCAGTTTAATTGAGTGACGGTTTGGCCATTAAATGATACGTGCAAAGCATTTCCTTGTGGTACCTGGCCCAAAGTTAAAGAATGTAATTACATCGTAACTGTCTTATTAGCAGCTTTATCTGGCACTGTAGTAGTACTTCTCTTAGTTTCTTTGCTACGTCATGCTTTCCTTGGTATATACTTATTGGGGTTTTGATAATGGTTCTTTTTCTAAAATGATCGTGTGTATAACTTTTTTTTTTTTTTAATCAAACTGCCTGGGGTTTTTAGAATCATCCTTTGTTTAGACTAATAATACTCTTTGTAGAAGCATGAGCTCTTACTAACTGTAGGTACTGTGATACGGAAACTCCCTTCCCCCACTTCCTTCTGCCATCTGTCTCTGAAAAATTATAGTTCTGTTAGAACTTAAGTCATTTTACTTGGAGAACAACTTATTGAACTTCCCTCAGTTTAGTAAATACCACTGCAGTTCTTATCAACGCTACAATTTATCTTTTAGCTTTGCATTCCCACCCTGTCATTACAGTAGTCTGTAGAAAACAAGCACGGTGAATGTTTGTTCTTTTTGGCTGCCCAGCAGATGAACTCCATATCTAAATCAGGAGAGTTCTCTACTTCATGATGTTTTGTGGGAAGCTGTGTCACTGCCCACGTGCTCCCCTTCCACTCCCAACCCTTGCATATCTTAACACCCAGACAGAATAGGGAAAAATTAGCATACTTTTAAAGTTTTCTTATCCCAGGTTGGGGCATACAAATTAGGGGTGTGAAATGGAGTGGTTTAGCTGTGTGGGTGGGGAGGCCGTGTGGAGTGTGGAGGTAATAGTAGCCATAACTTAATTGCTCTGAACTCAAGCATCTCACTGGCAACCACATTCTGAATTTTGATTTGAAATGGAATCCCTTGCATAGGTTGTTGGCAGTGATTAAAATTTTTGGGGTGAGGTTCGTTTCATTAAGTTTGAAAGAGGGAGTTTGATCTAGCTGAATGCTTTTGTACCTTCCCAGACTGACTGCAACAGCTGTCCTTAGTTCCTTATTGTGTAGATTTCTGGTATTTTATGGTGGGACTCCGGTCATGCCAGCCCTTCACCATAGTCTCTGTTTAGTCAAAAGACTTTATATTCTCCTACTTTTCTTTATGGTCATTTTACACTTTGTAGCCACTGTTGGAGTCTTTTTATTCTTTGTGAGGTCGAGACTCATCTTTGATAGTCAAAACTAACCTAAGAGTTAAGGGTTTTCCTTACTATTTGTTGAAATCAACTGGCTTTAATAATTTAGGGCAATTAGTGGCATTGGCATATTTAAAACAATGTAAGTTTATAGCATATTCATGATTTACTTACTAGTTTCTGACTTGTTTTTCTTGATTTTTTTAATTTATCAAAGCCATGTTTGTTCTGGAAAAATCTTGTAAGTACAGGGAAGTATTTAAAAAAAAAAAAAACAATGTAGGGCCCCCACATTAATCTGCAGATTCAGTGTAATCCCTATCAAAATTCTCACTGCCTTTTTGGCAGAAATCAACAGTGTAATTCTAAAATTTACATGGAAATTCTCAAGGGACTCAGAACAGCCAAAACAGTCTTGAAAAGAACAAAGATGGTAGACTTTAAAACTTTTTTTTTTTTTAAAGATTTTATTTATTTATTTGAGAGAGTGCAAGAGAGAATGCAAGTCAGGGGAGAGGCGGAGGGAGAAGGAGAAGCAGAGCCCAATGTGTCACGTGGGGCTTGAACCCAAGACGACAAGATCATGACCTGAGCTAAAGGCAGACAGTTAACTGACTGAGCCGCCCAGGGGCCCCTCAGCTTCAAAACTCTGCACAAAGCTCCTGTAATCAAGATGGTGTGGTGCTGGCATACGATACTATAGATCAATTTATGGTCATTTGATTTTTGACAAAGGTGTCAAGACAATTTAATGGGGAGAAGAACAGCCTTTTCAACAAATGCTCTGGAACAGCTTGATAACCACATGCAGAAGAATTAATTTGAATCTCTCTCTCGTACCAAAATTAACTAAAATAGATCAGACCTAAATGTAAGAGCTAGAACTAAAACCCTTAGAAGAATACATAGGTGTAAATCTTCGTCGTGACCTTGGGTTAGTCATTGGTTTCCTAGATATGATATGACACCAAAAGTACAAGCATCCCAAGAAAAAATCGATAAGTTGGATTTCATTACAGGAAAAAAAAGATAAATTAGGTGTCATCATAATTAAAAACATTTGTACTTCAAATAACATTATCAAGACCGAGAAAAAACAACCCAGAGTGGAAGGAAATCTTTGGAAATCATATATCTAATAAAGGTCTAGTATCAAGAATATATAAAAAACTCTTACAACTCAATATAAAAAGACAACCTGATTTAAAAAATGGGCAAAGGAATCGAATAGATGTTTCTCCAGAGAAGATATGTAAGTGAAAAGATGCTCAACGTCTTTAGTCCTGAGGGAAATGCGAGTAAAAGCCAGAGTGCTGCCCCCACTAGGATGACTGTCATGGGAAGGGTGGACAATGGAAAGTCTTGGTGAGAATTTGGAGACTCATGCATCTCCAAATTTGGGGTGTAAAGTGGTGCAGCTGCTTTGGGAAACAGTTTAGCAGCTTCACAAATGGTTAAGCATAAAGTTACCCCGTGACCCAGCAGTTGGACTCCTACTAGATACATACCCAAGAGAAATGAAAATATCTGCAAAAACTTGTACACAAATGGTCATTGCAGCCAAAAAGCAGAAACTGTTCCTTTTATACCAGCCCCAAAGTAGAAGCTACCCAAATGGCCATTCATTGCTGAATGGTTAAACCAGATGTGATGTATCCGTGCAATGGAATATTATTCCGTGGTAAAAAGGGAATAAAGTGATACCTGTAACAACATGGATGATGAACCTTGAAAGTATAGGTCAGTGGAAGCAGCCGGACCCAGAAGACTACATACTGTGAGTCCACTGATATGAAATGTTCAGAATAGACAAATCCTTAGAGACAAAAGGTTGATTACTGGTTGCCAGGGGTGGGGGAGGAGGAAATGGGGAATGACCATTGATGGATATGGGGTTTCTTTTGGGGATGATGAAAATGTTCTGGGCTTTGATCATGATGATGGTTGCACAGCCTTGTAACTATACTAAAAACCACTGAATTGTATACTTCAAAAAGCAAATCTTATGCTATGTGAATTGTAGCTCAATTAAAAGAAAAGATAGTTAACAAAATAGAAGCCACCTCAGATCCCACTGCCCAGGGACCCCCCCACAGCTTACAAATGCTTGCTCAGTGCCAGACCCCTGAGCCCTGTAGATCTCATTTAGTTCCCACAGTAGCTTTGTGAATGTTCTCTCAGAACTGGGGCTCCTGACTCTTCCAGAGTTCTTTCTGCTAATTCGCTGTGCTCACTCTTAACAAAGAATTTTAGGTGAAGACAAGAGAGCTAATTTGAAATATTATGAAAATACTATTTTAGGAAGGTAAGTGCTTTACTCACACAGTTGACCAAAATACATTTGTGGCGTGGTTCAGGTAGCATTCAATGCTCAAGCTTTAGGGAAAGCAAACCCTTGAGAAATAGGGTTAAACCCCTAAAGTTAGTCTTTTAATAATACTGAGGAGCTTATGTTGATCTTTTTTCTTTTCTTTTTTTTTTCTTCAGAGACTGCAAGAAAGAAACAAGTAGAATTAGAAACTTCCTTAAGTGGGTCATTTATGTTGACCTGGTGTAATGCTGGGGTAGAAAAACTGCTTGAATTTTGTCTTCATAAACTGCTACTCATCAGAACATGCTATGGTCCATTGCTTTTCTACTAGAGAGTTTAGAACAGAAGGCATCAGTAAAACACACTAGCATGGAAAACCTTGTTACAGTGGTTACTTTTGTTTGTTTGAACACGTGCTTAAGATTTCAGAGCAGCTAGTCATGGGTTCAGAGGTTTTATCCTGTGTACTCATTTTATTGATTGATCCTTATTCGTGGGCATCTAAAATGTGGTGAACTTCAAACTCCTTGCAAAAATAAACCAAACATGGTTAGTAATTTTTATTTTAAGGAGAGTTGTTCAGACTTTTTAATGACTTTGACATGAAAATATACTGTGTTTTTAAAAATCTTGAACTTCAGATAGTGGTGCTCTGACTTTATTCTTTCATCATGTAAATAAAGAAAATGTATTATTTCTAGAAACTTACAAATAGCTTGACTCTGACAGAAGTTCTCAGTGAAGTGCAGTTGACCCCTGTCATTTAATGGTTTCACAATGCAGTTAGAGCAGACTTGCTTTTAGTAAGTATTAGCATTGAGACATGACTGTCCCAAGGAAATGCAAAGTATCGTCTTTTTTCCCCAGTAAAGTGCTCTCAGAAATTTGATTTTACTATAATAAACACTTTGACCTAGATATCATGTCATCATAATTTTAATGTAGATAGACCACGCTTGGATTCTAAATTCCATGAAGGCAGAAACTTCATGCCATCCTTATATAATGTCAGAGTTTCCTCTTGTACCTGTCCATAGTAAATGATTAATGTTTGTTATATAAATATATATTCGTAATCACATATATTGATATTAATAATACTGTTTCTGTAATATACCCCTGACACATACACAATTAACTAGAATGTTCTCAATTGATAATATTGTGTGTAATAATTTTTCTTACTGTTTTTGTTTCTTTAGGTTGGTATTTTGTATGGCATCTTTTTTTATCAAAATTCAAGTTTCTGCGGGAACTGGTGGGAGACACAGGATCTCAGGAGGGAGATCATGAGCCGTCAGGCTCTGAGACCGAAGAAGACACTTCGTCATCTTCACACAGGATCAGATCTGCTCGGCAAAGGAGGGCACCTGCTGATGAAGGCCACTGACCCTCACCGTGGTCCTGTACTAGTGAATGATGGAAGGCAGCGGGGAGCCTCTGTCTTTAATGACCTGGCTTTGCAGTTTGGTAAAAGATTGAAGAACATTTTTACTTGGATTTTAAGTCCAATTAAAAGAAAAAGATTTATATGTAAGCCATATGAAAATAAAGGGAATTAAAACCAAATCAGCCCATTGCAGATTTCATCTTAAAGATAGTCTTTTGCCTCACTAGCTTTCTACTTACGTACTTACTCTTTGGCTCCCGGGCTTATTTCCTTGCACTGGTGTGAATCTTGTAAACATTACAGGCTTGAAAAACCATATTTTATTAATTCTGTAATGTATGTTGTATTTTTGTTTTTGTTTTCACATTTTACCTTGTCCGAAATTGGGATATAGCTCATGATTACTGTGAACCAGAAGAGGGTCACGATTTCATTCTCCCAGCCTGTGCGTGTGTGAACTTACTAACAGCTTGTCACAGCGTCATCACTGTATTGTCAGTACCAAATGTGTCAGGTTTAATTGGCATTTAAAGATGTCTTCAAAAAGATTGCACTACGATTCAGCACTGAAACGAAAAGTGATTGTGTACGCAGAGAAGCATGGAAACAGAGCGGCGGGGCGTACGTTCGGCATTAGCGAAGCAAATATCCGGCGCTGGAGGAGTGACCGCCGTTCCATATTTTCTTGTAAAGCAACAACAAAATGCTTTACGGGACCTAAGAAAGGAAGATACCCACAAGTGGATGAAGCTGTACTATGTTTTGTTAGTGAGATGCGTGCAAAAGGCCTGCCTGTCACGCGCCAAGCAATGCGATTGAAGGCAGGAGAAATCGCCAAATCCCTGGGAATAGATGAAACAAAATTCAAAGCGACGAGAGGCTGGTGTGATCGATTCATGCGCCGAGCAGGGTTGTCTTTAAGGTGTCAAACGTCGTTCTGCTCAAAACTTTCTGCCGACATTAAACAGAAGACGCCGGTGCAGCACTCTTTCCAGAAACGCCGCCTCGCCAGTGCTCTTGACGACACCAAGGGTGCTGGTGTGTGCAAGAACGTGGGCATCGGTGGCTGTGACTTGAGAAGTGATTCAGAGGAGTCGGACTCAGAATATGAGGTTATAGTTATAAACTAACCGGTTATTTCATATGCTTGCTTTCAGGATCCACAAGGCTGATGTGTTAAAAATCTGCTTAACTCTAAAAACCATTTCAATAAAAGCAAAATAAACATTCTACACGATATGAAAGCATTGTGTCAGTTTAATTGCCCGTGTTTTTTTCTTAGTGATGTGTAGGGTGCATCTTACAATTGATGGTATCTTAGATAAAAAATAGTTGGTAAATTTATTTTTCCTTGTAGGGTAGCCATTATTTATTGGGGTACTTAATCCTGACTCTTATAATACTGTTCAAATAATTATTCTATATGAGATACCTCTTTTTTTTTTTTTGTTGCAACGTCCTCAAGATTTTAGAGTAGTGACTTAGGAGTCTAAGAACGGTCTTCCACTTCAGGAAGATTAGTTGTCCCTTTGTATGGGAGGGCTTCACGCTCAAGGCATGTGTTGTGGAGAAAGTACCTCACAGACAATTCAGTGACAAGACCTCAGAGGTCCTGGGTACCGAGGATAAAACAGAGTGGGTGACAGTGTCCGCTTCACTGGAACATAACTTGCTGGGTACCCATGTTTGTCTTCACTGAACTTTGGACCCAGTGTTCCCCGGGGAAGAGAGATACAGATCAGAGACCCTTCCTGTTTAGTGTTACCTGCTCTGTACAAGAGGGAATTGCAAAGCCGGTTTCTTTGATGAATCCAAGTTCCTTTATTTGTGTGTTTACCTGTTTTTCTCAAGGACTAGTCACAGAATATCACCTCTGTGTTATGACGGTGTGTAACTACGATACCTCATGCTCCGTGCTGATGGTTTTGTCAACAGTCCACTTGCATTCCTGAGGTATGCCTCTGCTGTCACTAGTCCTTTGGATATACTGAAAGGGAATTTCTAGAGTGTGTGCTTAGTTTGAAACATCTGCTGGGGAAGATCCCCAGCCGCTGAGAGTGCGGCATAATCTTTCTGTCAATTCCTTACTGGATGCATTTTTCTATTATTCTGGGACTATAGGGATTCACAGAACAATGACACATGTTTCAAACATTCATGTTAGTGCTTCATACTAGCTGGATCTCAAATTAAAACAGTGGTCAGTTAGAAAAATTAATTCTTAAAAGCTTCTTGGTACCAGGAGGATATTTCATTAGATCTTTCATAGTCTAATACTTTGAGCTGTGGATTCTGTTTTATAGTGAATACCTTAGGTTTAGATAATAATGGTTGTTGACAAACCTTAAATAACCAGTGAGCTTCTAGGCTGTTTCACTATTAAGGAATGATGGCTCTTGGAACCCCACACAACCTGCAAGGGTCATCCACAAGTTACTACAAACGAATCTATGGAAGGGTGTATGTGTTGGTATTATTTATTAACATTTAGGCTTCAAGGATGTCTTTTTGTAGTAGAATTTAAGGAAATGTTCTATTTAACTTATTTGGGAAATATATCCAGAAGCATGTTAATCGCTCACGCCCTACCATATTATAACTCCTTGGAGAGTGAAAAAATCACTGGTGCCAATATGAAAATTCTACAAACTAGTCCCTTTGTTTAAAGCTTGTGTTTTGTTGGACTTCTTTCCCCCCGATAACACTTGACATAGTACGTATTTCTAAGGCCACTAAGAAAGGCAAGAGACTACTAACACAATTATTTGTGTGGTATAGTGCTTGTGTTCCTTTTCCCATTTTAGGGCTTTCGTAGCTGCACTCAACCAGAACTTCCCAAGTACCTCTTCAGTTTCTCAGCGAGAGACTGGCCCGCCTGTGGGGGTTAATTGTGAAGTTTAGAAGGTGCTGGGCGTTAAGAGCACATGCAAGTGTCCGTCTTGTTTGAATGCTTGCAGATAGCGACGGTGATCAGCTGTGCCACCTGTAGAGGATAAATTCTAACAGGGTTGTTTCATTTCCTTACCGATTTACCATTCCCGCATCTCTTTTGCCTCTCAAACTTCTGTGAAAATTGCCTGTATCAAATGTACTGGTTTGCATCGCTCTGATTTAAACGCCAAAACAGCAACATCAACACACCCGCTAAATATTAGTGTGGCGCTGTGAAGTGAGGTTTTTCATACATACGTTAAGCTAAAAATAGAATTCATCCAATGGATTTTGTAGTGTTGTTTTCATGGTGGAAACATTAAGTACATTGTTTTTGGTGAATAGCTAATTCACATACGTGCTGACCCATTTCTTTAGATACTAGGTTTAAAAACCACTTCCAACTGTTATTTTGCTGAAAGGTGGAAATATATTTGCCGGAAGGTGGGTGAACCATATTAATGGCTTCACAAAATGTTATTTTAAACCAAAATGTGTTGAAAGATTTGAAGGTAGTGCATTTTTATTTTTAGGAGCAACCTATTTTGAAATTATTCTAAGTCAACAATGCAGTATTTTTTAAAGTCTGTCTTTCTTACAAGGTATGTTTTAATACAACATGTAGCCAGTGTAACTTTAGATCTTCAACTGGTAAACTTCAAGTGCTTTTATATTTGAAGTTGACTTTAAAAAGCCAATGAGCAGTACTCAAAAGTTATAGACTTTCTTTTTTTTTTTTTTTAGAGAAAGTCAGATTTTTTTTTTTAAGACTTTATTTATTGGACAGAGATAGAGACAGCCAGCGAGAGAGGGAACACAAGCAGGGGGAGTGGGAGAGGAAAGCAGGCTCATAGCGGAGGAGCCTGATGTGGGGGCTCGATCCCGGAACGCCAGGATCACGCCCTGAGCTGAAGGCAGACGCTTAACCGCTGTGCCACCCAGGCGCCCCAAGTTATAGACTTTCAAGCAACTAATGGAATAGTATTTTGTTACGGAGTCTAGAATTAAAGCACCTTGTATGGTCTGCTTTTAAGTATCCTATAGCTTTTAAAGCATGAAGAATATAATTTTATCTTATATTAATAAAAGTTACATTTTCCATTTGTTAATGTGTGCTGCCTGTCTTAGGACCAGCATTTAACATTACCCTCCAGGGTAATTCTGTGCATAACCATTCACCAAATACTGCTGCTGTGGTTTCTTAATGGAAACATTCTGTGCTGTGCTACGATGCATTGTCACCCTGCTGCTTGACAAATAGGGCTCTAAGGAATTAGAATTGTGTGCGTTAATAGTACCTTGTATAACAAAATGTAAATGTAGAGTTAAGGAATGTGTGTAAATGATCATTCACTGTTTTTGTTTCAAAACTGGTCAATACTGTACCTAAAGTGTGGTTTGATGTTTTAACTTTCACTTTAAACTGCACAGAATAAATTAAGATGAAACAAAAACTTGGTATGTGTTCTTGATGACGTACAGTAGTATGAAAGGTACCCAGGGCATGAGGGATGTTGAAAGCAGTCATTTTTACCAGTGGTCCACCCTTTACCATATTTTTCACACTCTAAGGATCTAGAAGAATTAAGACAGCAGTAGTATTCCTAGTGCCATGGAAGTAATTGACTTAGAACCCAAAGGACATACAGCATTAGAGCTAAATTGCTTTGACCATGTGTGGCCTTTGGTTTTCTTCTCATACTTTATCCAACACCCTCAAGATTGTTCTGATACTGGGTTTACCATAGTCATGTCTCACATTTTTGTTAGTATTAACCATACAGAAGACTGAGCCCACTGACCAAAGCCAAGTGAAAAGATTGAGGAATGCCTTTGAAAGCCAGTTTGAGATGGGAAATCATTAATTGCAGTGGCTAGGAGCCAAGTTTTTCATTTTTCTCCAGCAGTGCTTAGCTGCCAAGACTGTAGAGTGGGGAAAAGTGGATCGTGCCAGGGTCAGGCTTCAGAGCTTAGGAGTGTCTGAAGGGCAAGGCCGTTAGAGATTGCTGGAGATTGGCTGTAGGACTTGGGCTGGGCTGTAAGAGAAGTCTGATCAGTAAGACACTGATAAATTGGGTGAATAGAAAGTGGTAGAGATTGAAGATAAAATGAGCGTGACATTTGTGTGTAATGGAAAGAAGAAAGTTTGGGGTGGAGATCAGAATTTTAGAGGTGAAGCAGTTCTGAGCGGTGCACTAATTACAGCCATAGAAAAGGAATCAGAACGGGGGGTACTTGTTCTAGGGTGTATGTGGACTATCAGCGTGATCACAATACGTGATGGCTGGAGTTGGGATGGAGAAGAGGACCACGCAGTGGCGATCAGTTCAGAGACTTGGAAGACTGATCTCGAGGTCTGGGATGTTAGATGGCCCTTAAAAGGAGGAAGGGGTTTCCTGAAAATGAAGAGGAATGGTTTCAGAAAGTTGTGAGAATTCTTTCTCTTCATCCTGCACCCCTCCCCCCGCAGCTCTGCCCGCCAGTATGTGATTGTTATGTGCAAGTGAGTACTTCAGTTATAAAAATGATGCTGTTTATGGAGAATGTTGGGGGGCGGTGGGGAATGGAGAGAAGGAACTAGGGCATAGTGATTTGGAACTGGAGAAGTAGGAAAGATGTAAGTCACAAGAGACCTTGTATACAATGGCAAGGGCTTTGAAGTGCATGCATGTGTTGGAAAACATTGAAATACTTTGAATTGGGTGAGAGCATGGATTCACTTGTTTAACATATACTCAGTGACCTCTCTTGCAGGCACCTGGGCTAAGTACACATGACCCTGAAAGCTCATGCTCACTGGATCAAGGAGGATTGCTTTGGAGGCACAGTGGAAACAGGATATATCTTACTGTAGTCTAAGTAAGAAAATACAAAGTGGGAAAGAGTGACCAGTGTGGGAAATGGGAGAATATGAAGGATCAGCAGGACCTGAGATTGGATTGTGAAGACAAGTGAAGAACAAGGATAAGTAAAGGATGATTTTGACATTTGAGTTTAGTTTGCAATGGGTAACACTGAGGAATACATATGGAAGAAATAGGTCTGTGGTCGGCCACAGGGAGATGGGGGATGAAAGTCCAGTTAGGGGTATGCATATTTGAGTTGGATGTGCTTATGGGCCATTAGGTAGACAGAAATATTCACCAGTTGTAAAAATGGTCTGGGGGGCAGGGTTGAAAATACGGACTGTGATCATC
The DNA here is from genome assembly GCF_002007445.2 of Ailuropoda melanoleuca. NCBI lineage: Eukaryota > Metazoa > Chordata > Mammalia > Carnivora > Ursidae > Ailuropoda > Ailuropoda melanoleuca. The sequence continues at coordinate 15,241,443 of NC_048222.1, read as the reverse complement.
AGTATGTGAATGCAGCTGAAGCCGAGGGAAAATAGAGGATCTACCCAGGGAGGAGGATAGAATGAGAAGAGACCCAAGGAGTGGGCCCTAAAGAGCACTAATATTTAGTGAAAGAAAAAGACCATTAGGACGGTGAGAAGGACTGTGGAGAAAACCAGGAACCTACCTGGAGGAAAGTAATTGTGCTGGAAGTGAACCGAAGAAAGAACTTGAAAGAAGAGCAAGTGTTCCACTGCTGTATAGATGAAGAATGATATTGCTCACATCTGCCCACGAAGAAACTGTAGCAACAGGAAACGATTGCAGTAGTCCAGGCAGGAGACGATGGGAGTCTGTGCAGGGCTGCTGGTAGTGGGGACAAGTGGAAGAAATACCAATGGGAATTGATGTGACAGGGGTTGGTGGGTCAATAGACAATGGAAGGTCAAGGATAAGGATGAACCATGGTGGGTGGTTGATGGAGGATGTGGGTGGAGCATAGTTTGGGGAAAAGTCCAGGTATGGATAAGACCAGTGGAAATGGCCCATCTGAAACTTAGGATGAAGTCAGCAGAACTGAATTCCTATCCACATGCTTTATCTTCCTAGTTGGTAGTTATTTAACCTGTTTCCTGAGCTGCTAAATGGGAAGGATAACATCTAGGATTATTGGTATATCAAAGAAAAAAAATCCTAGTTAAGCATATTCCTTAAAGTAGAGTAGACAACCAATAACTTAGCCTCTCTCTCTCTTCTTTTCTTCCTTCTTATCACCTTTGTAACCTAGAAGCCTTCTTAATGCCAGCTTGGTCTAGGAGCTGGACAGTCCATTGGAAAAGTCAGTTGAAATGGGGAATCGAGAAAACATACATTCATCCTATGCTATTTGAGGTTACGACCAAGGCTGTTTTCTCACTGAATAGAGATCCATTAGAGTTTCAAACTCGTTTTCTTTGTAAAAGTTTAGACTTATAATCCTGCAATTTCTGGTTTTGTTCTCTCTCAAAATTGGAATAAGACCAGAACCTTACGGAGCAAAGATTTTTACTGTATTTTCCCATTTTTTTACAGTTGCCTCACTTGTCCCTAGATGGATAGGATTTTCAGTATCTTGCCTTTATCAGCTTTTCACAAAACATTCAACTAAGTTTACATAGAAATAGTGACCCTTTTTTACACTCATTTTTCATTGTAGTATTTATAGAATTATCAGACACTACTGAAATAAGCAGGTTTGGCAACCATTTTGATTACACAGAAGTCATTTGGTGAGAACAGAAATATATGAGCCTGGCACCCTTCTACAGAATTTTCATACCTGCATGTCTATTCCCACCCTCTCCTTTCCTCCTGGTCCATCAGAGGACAGACCCCTCTGCCTGTCTGAAATAATCCCTCCTCCTGTGCTTTGGATCCTATTCTCCTCCTACCTTTTTGGTAAATTGACACTGTAAATTACAGTTGGCTCTCGAACAATGTGTCATGCAGTCAAAGATCTCCTTATAACTTTTGACTCCCCCAAAATTTAATAGCCTGCTGTTGACAGCAAGCCTTGGCAACAGCATAAACAGTCAATTAACATATTTTGTTAATATGTTATATGTGTTATATGCTGTGTTCTTATAAAAGTAAGCTAGAGAAAAGAAAAGCTAATAAAATCATAGGGAAGAGAAAATACATTTACAGTATGGTGCTGTTTGTATGGACAAAAATCCTTGTGGAAATGGACACCCACGTAGTTCAAACCCGAGTTGTACAAAGGGCAAACTGTATTTCTCCCCCATATCCAGGCTCTTTGTCAACTGGATCATTCTCTTCCACATTTAAACAGGGGCATTAATCATATTCTATGTTGGAAGAAGGAAAGGCCTGTTCTACTCCCTTCCGTGGCCAGCCACTCTTCCCTCTGGGCAGCAGCCTTCTCTGAGTAGTTACCTCTGGGATGCCCGACACACAAGATCTGAAGGGCATTTTCCAGCCCTCAACTTGGCCTGACTTCCCAACAGCATCTGTTGTGGTTGCTCATTCCTTCCTTGAAACATTCTTTTGGCTTTTCAGGATTCTTCTGGCTTTACAGGTTTCAATACTGCTGGTCTGGCCCTGCCCCCTGCCCTTTACCTCATTTGTAAGCTTATCCTGCAGTTAAATGTCCATGTTCCCCCAATGTCCAAGTTCCCCTGGGCTGCATTGTAGCCCCTTTTCCTTACCCTGCACTGTCTCCTCAGGCAAGCCTACTTGTGACTTCAGTTACCATCTCTTCCACCAGTGGGACCACATTCCTGTCCCTTGAGCCAACTGCCTTCTCAGTATCTCCTCTGCTTGTCTTAAACACTGGTCCGACTCAACACCCGCAAGGTCAAATCCTAGCCGCTTCCGAGCCTGCTGTTCTCCCAGGGTCCCTGAACAGTCGCTAAAGTCGACAGCCTAGGTACCCTTGGCCTCTCTTTTGGGCCCCATAGTTAGCACATCATATCTTGTTGGTTTTACTTCTGAAATAATCCTGAAACCACCTGTTTTTCTCACTTTTTTACTACCATCGGTAGGCAATGTGGTGTATTGGTCACAAGGGGGGAGGCTTCTCTGTGCCTCATTTTGCATCTGTAAAATGGGTGTAGTAATGGGTAAAATGGGTGTAGTAACTCATAGGTTTTTTTTAAAGGATTAAATGAGTGAATACACAAAGTGTTTAGAAACAGTACCCAGTGGGGGCACCTGGGTGGCGCAGTTAGTTAAGTGTCCTACTCTTGATCTTGGCTCAGGTCTTGATATCGAGGTTGTGAGTTCAAGCCCCATGTCGCACTCCATGCTGGGGCATGGAGCCTACTTTAAAAAAAAGAACAGTGCCCAGTGTATACTGAGTATTCCCTGCTGTTGTAATACTCGCATGGATCACTGCAGGAGTGGTTGTCTTAAACCCCTGAGAGGCCCTTTCAAGTCTTTCCTCCTCATCCACACCAGAATGATCTTTTTTTTTTAAAAGATTTTATTTATTTATTCGACAGAGATAGAGACAGCCAGTGATAGAGGGAACACAAGCAGGGGGAGTGGGAGAGGAAGAAGCAGGCTCCCAGCGGAGGGAGCCTGACGTGGGGCTCGATCCCAGAACTCCGGGATCACGCCCTGAGCCGAAGGCAGACGCTTAACCGCTGTGCCACCCAGGCGCCCCCAGAATGATCTTTTTGAAACTCACATGTAACCCTGTAGTCTCCCTGCCTATAACACGTGAATAGTTCCCCATTGCTCCTAGAGAAGGGGTGAAAAGTCTTCCAGACGCCCATTGACCTGCTACAAGATCTGGTTGGCCAGCCTCCTCTCACTCCACGGCCCCTCACTCTCTACAGCTCCAGCTTTGTGGGCTGCCCCTCCACTACACGGCACCTCCACCCCTTCCTGCTGTCACTAGACCCTTGCTGTGGCTCGTTGCCCCGAACTTGAGCGCTCGCCATGCCTCCCCGAGTCCCCTGGTCGTTCACCAGACTTCTCACAGGTCGCTTTCTCAGGGAAGCGCCTCTGACCACCACCCTCCCCCCCTTTCCTGGCGGTTCATTTGTTAGGTAGGCGTCTTCCTCTCCTTCAGTGGCCCCACCAAGAGTGCCACATTCGCTGGTGGATTTATTTGATTCAGCACCATCATCCGCACAGGCTGAATTAGTATTTCATTATAAGGCAGAACCTGCATCGAAATTACATTCTAACTGGCACGCTGCATACATGCAATCTTTTAGTTGGAATCTCAGCCTAAAATCAGAGGCCTAATTCCTGCCTTGTCCACATCGCCTGCAAAGTTACTGTTACCTTTAATCAGCAAGCAAAAAATATATATTCAGGAGATACTTACTTTGCAAGCCTCTAATTCTGTGTATTCTCTGTGGGTTCCTCCTCTGTCCCTTCTGAAAAGGTCCAAAGATCCTGTAAGAAGAGCGGCTTTTGGCCACAAGATGGCGACAGATTTCAAGCATTGGGAGAGCATTCTAGTCCTGTCAGGGGCGTGTGTTCCTTTAGACCGGGCCTGGATGGGTCTGGTAATTACAAGGCCTCCCGCTTTGCATCACAGGTATTTTACTTAATCCTCTTTCCTTAGAGCAGCTAGGGTGAGCGCATGAATCCATCAAACTGGAACACTTTTGAGAGCCAAGGGGAGAGGGGCAGGTTATTCATCCTGCGGCCAGGACAACAGGTACACACCAGGGCCCTTCATGCCACACAGGGACATCTTTTCTCTCCATCTAAAGCTGAGGAGACAATATTTATAGTCCCGCTGATTCCTACTGATGAGGGCTGGAAGTCAGAGGGAAAGGAGCGCTCGCGCATCACATTTGAACTTCACTTCCCAGGGTCTGGCCCCAGAAATTAGACAGTTTCAGAAAATGAGTGATGGGTGGGGGAGATATTATTGGAAATAGTACGGCTCTGTATTGGTGGCACTTCGATGCGCACCATCCTTTTTTAATATATTGCCTTCCTCGAACCCCACGGCTTTGTGAAGCACCAGGAAGTCAGGGAAAATATTAGCAGTACTCCACAGGTAAAGACATTGAGGTTCAGAGAGGCAAGGCAGCTTGGCCATGCAGGGGGTGAGTGCCAACCCCAGGCTTCTACCTTGCTGCTTAGAGAAAGGAAGCACAATTGCTTTTTTCACAAAGCATCCAAATAAAACGAAACAAAAACCAAACAAACAAAGACAAATCACCTGACGTCATTTAGCACAAAGGGAAATGAATACGTGTCAAACACGAGAATGGGAGCAGACATGGCGGGATAAATTGAGAAAGTCCTGGTGTCTCTTTTCTTCCTTTTCCTCCCCACTCCTCCAACAAGACAATGGGCCTTTGTGTCCTCTAATGTTGGCTTTCCTTCACGGCAGGTGTGGGCTCTCGAGGGTACTAAATCTGGCTTGTGCACCAGGGAGCAGGCCTTGCAAAGGGTTGGTAGGGAAAAGCCATTTAGGGACAGTGACCCAGGGGCCTGTAGGGAATGCAGTTGGATTCCCAAGGATTGGAAGCAGACGCCTGCACGCCGTTCTCCCAGATCCCTGGAAGGGGGCAGGTGTCTGGTGGGGGTGGCTTGCTGGTCCTGGGGACCTGAGCTCTAAGCTCCGGCTTTGAAAACTGCAGCCAGGTTTTTCGTGGCCCAGATAGTGATGCTTTGTGTAGCTCTCACGGGGGCCACACGATGAGCATTCTTGAAGGCGGCCCTGTCGGACTGAAGGAAAAAGGCTTTTGCTAACTTTTCTGGATTGTGAAGGACCTTTTGGGCTCTTAGGGAGGGAGATATGTTTGCCAATAATGACTAATACTGAATGTCTCACCAACCTTGGCAAATAGACTCAGACTCAAGTTCACTTGATTTAGACACAAAACAATTCAAAACAAAATACATAACAAGTCTTGCCCTGAGTGTTGTCACGTTAATTCAGCCTCATTAATGAAGACATGTAACAACCAGCTCTTAGGCCCCAAAAAAGAAACACGGAAAGAAACCCAAGATGCTGGCCTCTCTCACCTTCCTCTCTATCCCAAACCATGGGTTCTTAGCACTGTGGTCTGTGCAGCTGCAAAAGCCCGACACCACGCCTGGAGCCCTTCTCTGTCCTGTAATTCCCCGCATCAAAACCACCTGTTCCACGCAGCCTTCCCTCTGGGTGTCCTGCCCAACCAGGATTTTCAACAAGGAGAATCATGGGGATGCTTGCTAAATGCAAATTCTTGGCCCTTTCTCATTTCAGGCCACTGAATCCTAATCTCGAGGAGGTTGGCACTAAGAATCTGAATTTTTGACAGGTTTTCCCCCAGGTGATTACTACCCTTTTTTTTTTTTTACCCACTCCCCCTTCCCCACGGCCGCCGCCCCGCCCTGTACTGGGTCATATAGTGTTCCTCCAAAACTCCTGTTCACCTGGGGCCTGCAAATGAGACCTTTTTTGGAAGTGGGATCTTTGCAGATGTAATCGTGCCAAGATGAGGTCATACGAGATTAGGTGGGGCCGCGGTTCAAGGACTGATGTCTTTGTAAGAAGAGAGAAATGCACACACACAAAGGCACAAAGGCAACACCACGGAGGAGTGGAGGCAGAGACTGGGGTGATTGCATCTACGAGCCATGGAATGCCAGGGGCGGCCAGCAACTTCCAGAAGCAAGGAGAGAGGCATGGTATGGTGTGTCCCTGTAAGCCTCCAAAAAAAGGATCAGGACTGCCAACATCTTGCTTTTGGGACGTCCAGCCTCCAGAACCTCGAGAGAATGCATTTGTGTTTGTTTGAAGCCCTTCAGTGTGTGGTACTTTGGGACGGCAGCCCTAGGAAATGAATAACACCCTCCCCTTTCCTACCTTCCATTGTCTTGATTAAACCGTCTTTGTGTCCCCTTTCCCGCTACAGGAAGTTGTACTTCCTACTTAGATTATTTTAGTGGTAGAGTGCAGCTGTGTGAAGTTGTTGGGTGGACTGTGGATGATCTCCTGGGGCACGTGGCTTACCTCCTGTGTCTTTGGGAGGCGGAGCCCACCTCTCTCTGTAAAAGTGAAAACCCCCCTGCCCCCTGGGCAGCTTTCCTGTCCTAGCATTGTCACCTGGGTGGGAGCTGGGGGGGGGCAGGCATGGCAGGTGTCCCCCCCTCCCCCGGGAGCCCGAGATCCCTGAGCTACCTGACTTCTTTTTTTTCTTTTTTTTAAGATTTTATTTATTTATTTGACAGAGATAGAAACAGCCAGCGAGAGAGGGAACACAAGCAGAGGAAGAGGGAGAGGAAGAAGCAGTCTCATAGCGGAGGAGCCTGATGTGGGGCTCGATCCCATAACACCGGGATCATGCCCTGAGCCGAAGGCACGCGTAACCGCTGTGCCACCCAGGCGCCCCGACCTGACTTTCTTTTAATCCATCTCTTTCCTGCTTCCCTCAGCCCCAGGTGGTTTACATTGCCGGCAGCTAAAAGCCCTGGTTGTCGTGGGTGGGCATTTGTATTCTTTGTTCTTTTCTTTTTTAAAAAACCGAGGATGTGTGTTCAACAAAATCTAAAGATAGACAGTAATGTTCCGTCCTCGGTGGCAGGACCTTGGAGTTGGTAATTGTTCCATCCTCCCCAGTGCTCATGCTGTTGTGGTTGAGTGTATTTGTTCCGCCCTAATTTTAACCAAGAAATTATTATTAGTCACTCATTAGTCATCGTTATTATTATAGCCTTTTAAGAGTTTATGCTTCTTTCCTTATGCCAACATATTTACCAATTTCTTTACTCTCCTTTGTTTTTTGCAATCCATTCTTCTTTCTGGCTTCAGTTTCTTTTCACCCAAGACTTTACCTCCTTTAGAAGTTCCCTTGGCAGTTTTCTGCATGGCTCAGTTGGTTAAGCGGCGGAGTCCTGGTTACAGCTCAGATCATGATCTCAGGGCCGTGAGATCGAGTTCTGCGTTGGGCTCCGCGCTCAGCGGGGAGTCTGCTTGGGATTCTTTCTCTCCCTCTCCACTCGACCCCCCAAACGCGTGCTCTCACTCAAATAAATAAATAAAATCTTAAAAAAAAAAAAAAAAAAAAAAGAAAGAAAAGAAATTCCCTCGGTGAAGGTCTTCACGTGGTGCACGCTCTGTCTTGGTCTGGACTTTCCTCATGACATGAGCTACATATAGAATTTTAGATTAGAAGTATTTTTCCTCAGCATTTTGAAGTCATGATTCCATTGTCTTCTGGCCTGTATTGTTGCAGAAATTAGGAAAGCTATAAATGATCATGCCTGTGTAAGCTATCTGCCCCCCCCCAACACACCAGTTACTTTGCTGTCCTACAGTTTTACCGCCATGTTTCTAGGGGTAGGTGTGTTTGATTCATGCTGCTTGGGAGTTGTGGTGCTTCTTAGGTCCTTCTTTCTGGAAAATTCTCATTTATTGCCTTGAAATCATTCTCATTCATTGCCCATCCTCCCTAGTCTCTCCTGGGCCTCTAAGTAGACTAATGCTTCGTATTTTTCAACTCTTTATCTGTGTTCTCCATTTTATTGGATTTCCTCATAGTTCCCTTTCAGTTGGCTAATTCTCTCTTCACCCGTGTCTAATTGGTTTAAACTTTCAGTTGAGTTCCATTTAAATTTTCATTTCATTGTCTATTTAAATGCATACACAAAATTATATTTTATATAAATACATCAACATGGCTCCTTCCTTCAGTCCTCCTCTTTCTTCATCCTCTCCCTTTTCTATGTAACTCATGTGCGTAATGCAGTGTATATTTTCCCGTGTATTTGCCTTGGTCATACCATCTTTAAGCCTTTATATACAAATATGTATGACATATAGTTATGGTTATTATTTATTTTAAAAAATAGATTTGTACACTTGCTTTCAATATATTACTGAAAGATACCTCATGGAAATCCTTCGAAGCCTACAGGTAGAATGTTAATTCATTGGTTTTAAGACTTTCTTACTATTCCACAGTGTGGACATACTATAATTTATTGAAACACATTCCAACAACAGACTTTGATTTTGCTCGTTCTTATAAGCAGTGTTCCAATACGCATTGTTGTACAAATAGCACTATAGACTTGTGCTTTTATTTCCATGGGATGGATCAAGGATCAGCAAACTTCCCCTGAAAAAGGCAGATAGTAAATATTTTAGGCTTGGTGGGTCATTTGCCCCGAAGTCGCCATAGACAATATGTAAACAAATGAGTGGCTGTGTTCTAATAAAACTTAATTTGTAAAACCTAGTAGTGGGTTAGATTTAGCTCACAGCTATAGTTTGCTGGCCCCGGGGATGGATGATCAGAAGTGAGATATAATGTATATTTTTGAAAATTGTGGTAGTAATTACCAGATTACTTTCCAAAAAAGCTATAATAATTCACATGTCCCTCACCAATATCTGAAATTACCCTTTTCCCTGCATCCCAACAACAAATAGATATTATGAATATTTAAAAATTTTGCCAGTAAATAGCTCACTGTAAATTTAATTTGCATTTCCTTTAGTATTTAGTATTATTAAGTTTGCCCATTTTTTCATATGTTTGTTAGCCATTTGAATTTTTGTCATCTGTAACAAAAATTTTTCTGAATCTATTTTTATTAATTTTGTTTGTCATACCTTTTGCCATAAAGCATTTTAAAAGACTACAGAGCCAAACATATCAATCCTTATTAAGTAACTTATGGGTTTCCAGACCTGGTTAAGAAGGTCTCTGCCATCTTTACTCTGAATGCATAGTTACTTCAATTTCCTTGAAGGATTTTTATTTAATTTTTATATTTAAGTCTTTAATTGTCTTTGAACTTATTTTTATATGGTATTAAGATAGTGCTGTGGATTTATATTTTTTCACACCTATATATGGCAGATGCCTGAGGTTTTGATTCCCTGAGGTTAGTATTTTTCCCTACCCGAGATGCACAAATGACCAAATTTCTTGTCTCCTTCCTGGGCCAGTGCACAAAAATTTCTAGTCTGCCTTTCATAAATGAGGCTTAGTGATTCGTGCCTGAGCATGGCTCCAGTTCCTCCACCCCCTGCAGTTTGGAGGTCAAGTCTATTGCCCATGTTGGACCTTCACACTCCAGGCCCCAGGGCCTTTGTCAGGACCCTGTCCTTGGTGGGCCTCCATACCTCGGTGCTGCCTCAGCTCTCTCTCACTGCTCTGGTTTTGATTTCTGTCTTTGTTCCTGGCCCCTGGTCATCTCCCATTCTTTCTTTGTAGTTGAATTATGAAATACTGCAATTTAAAACAACTATTACATGCGACTATTCTGTGTGTTTGCAGTGGAAAGGAAGGCCTGTCTACATCACCTTAGTCTGTTCTGTTCCCAGAAGAGATCCCCAATAATGGATATATATTTTGAACATTGGAAGCCAAATATATAGCACCTCTGGGCCCTGCATGAAATGGGTCTAATGTACATCCCCTCTGAGGTTCCCCACAGTGGCTGCCTACAAGTGCTGTTTCAGCATTGCCAATTCTCATTAAATGTCAGATCTTGTTGCAAATATATTAGCCAACCTGCCCAAGAGACTCGTAATCTTCTGCATAGTTGCTTTTCAAACTGTTACAAAAGTACTTGGTTCAAATTCTTAAGTACTGTTGTTAAACCAATGAGTTATGTTTCTGAGTGACTGAAAGAAATGAGATTGAGGAACCTGGGGATAGAGTCCCACAGAAGTATGTGGTCCAGTTAAGAGATCTCATGTCACATTGTATTTGGTGGAGCAGTAAAGGAGCATGGAGCTGGAAATGCCTTATGGTTTTTTTTGTTATTTTTTCTTTTTGTTTGCGTTTTGTTTTTGTTTTTGTTTTTGTTTTTGTTTTTTTGCTTATGTATGTGAGGAGAGTGATTTCCCTGGAAAAATTTGCTTAGGCAACAGCTAAGAATCAAGAAATAGCTCAGCATTTTCAGAGCATAAGATGTTTCATAACATCTCATGTGCCTTAAAGTAAGCCTAGCATAGCTTAGATAATATGTAAATTGGATAAAATGTAAGCTATGACTATGAAGTTATGCTACTTTTGGGGGGGCATATTGTAGAAATAAATTGTATTTTTATTACTTTTTAGTCATAAGAAGTTTGTGCTGTTACCTGTTTGTGGAGAAGTACCTGTTTCTAAGTGATTGTTCAGACACATGTGGAAATCTTCCACACATTGAAAAATGTGATTTTCAGAAAGTCTGCTTTGTTTCATTTTTCTTGTTACTGATTTTTGAATTTATTTTTAATTTGTTGTCATCAACTAGGAGTGCTACTTTTGGTAACAGAAGATGAGATTCAGCCAATCCTCTTGCTAAAGATAAAACTAAAGTAAAGCTAGATAAAATATAAATTCAGTTTTAAAATCCTCAAAGAATTAAGATAGTGAGAAATTACTGATCAGAATCTGGGAGAAGACAGAAATCAAGAGTGTGAGTAGTATGGGAGCCACTTGTCTGGCAAACATTTGCAGATCTTGAAGGGGTGACTGAAATATGAGCTACACTTTTAAAAACTTCTTGAGGCTACAGAGAGAGATCTCTGGGTCCAGGGCTTGACAAGGTCGGTGGCCCTGGGACATGCCCTAAACTTTAGGATCAGAGCCATGAAGAGCTGCCCCCTAAAAGTAAGGGTGAACTAAAACTAAATGGGCCCCCATATAGAGCACAGCCTCTTTTCAAGTCATTTGAAAGACCTAGAAAATCTAAAGCCTAAAATTAGAATAGGATTAATCTAGATTGTTAACAGTGCCCCTATAGTTACGGCATAAGCAAGAAAATCTCTCTGGAGCAAGCTGTATCATCCAAGACCTCATTTCCACAAATAATTTTTCAAATACAGATGTCTAGCATACAATGAGACAAGTAGAAGAGAAAACCCTTTTTTAACCTAATAAAATTGTGTGTGTATATATGTATGTGTGTATCAGTCCAAAAGCCAGCTTCCTAGATGATTGTCAAATGTCAAACACTTTAGGGAGGCATTTCTCTAAAGTCAGGAATAAGACAAGGATGCCCACTACCTCTACGATTATTTAACATTGCATTTGAATGTTAGCTACTTCCATGAAACAGGCAAAAACAATTAGATTCCTAAGAATTGGAAAGGAAGAGGCAAACCCTGTGTTGGTAATATAATTGTATATCTGGAAAAACCAAAGGAATAAATGGAAAAGTACAAGCATGAGATAATAAAGTAGTACGATGTAATATGAGCACATTGGAAATCATTAGCCTTCATATATAAATGATAAGCAATTTGAATATATAATAAAAGAGAAGACCCTGTATATAATAACAAACATTTAAACACCTAGACATAAAGCTAATGAGAAATATGCAAAAATAATAAAACTGTAAAACATTCTTGAAAGATATAAAAATAGCTTTGAACAAATTGAAAAAAATACCTCCTTCAATAGGAAAACTTAACATCATAAAGATGTTATTTCTCCCTAAGTTAGTTACAAATTTAATGTAACCTCAATAAAAATTTCCTCAGATTTTTTCCTCCAGAAGTAGACAAGTCGATTATGAAGTTTATATGGAAGAATAAACAACTGAGAATAGCCAGGAAATAGTTGGAAAGAATACCTAATGCACGGCTAATCCTCTTAGAATATAGTAAAATATTTAAAATCCTCTAAATTAAAGCATTGAGGTACTGGCTCAGGAAAAGACTTATAAACTGAGGGATCATAATAGATTGTCCAGAAATATAATTAAGAAAAATGTAGTGTATGACAAAAGAGGCCCTGAATCAGTGGGGAAAATTTACTTTAAAGTGGTGGAGCAGATAGATACTGTAAGAACAAAGAAAGGATCTTTTTCTCATAAGGTAGTCCAGAATAAATTACAAGTGTTAGAGATCTAAATGAAAACAAAACAAAGGAAGAAAAAAACCTGCATAAAATACTGGAAGAAAACTGTAGATGAATTTTGTTTTATAAACTGAGTGAAAATTTCTAACTGAATTTAAAAAAAAAGATTCACTAAAAGAAAAAATTTGACAACATTGCAAACAAAACAACAGAAGTAGAGTCACAAGACAATTACAAATTGGGAAAAATTTTGTACGAACTTATATCACAAAGTACTAATGTGCTTCATGTAATAAGCATTTCCTAAAAACTGAGAAGAAAAAGATACACAACCTGATTTAAAAATTAAACAAAGGTATGAATAGAGAGTTCACAGAAAAGGTGCACTAACAGCCCTCATTTGCAGTAAGAGAACTGCATGTCAAAACTACTGGGACACTGTAGTCTATCAGATTGAAACAAAATCTACAAAATTTGACAATGTAAATTTTGGCAAGGCTATGTGACAACAGGCACTTTCACACAGTATAGGTGGGGACACAAAATGATACAATGTCTATGAAGTAAAATTGGAAATGTCTAGCAAAATTTCATATGTATTTCTCAAATATTTAACTGCAAATCTATGAAGATAGATACAGAAGGCTATTCACTGTGACCTTATTTGTTATAGCAAAAGTCTGGAACAACCCAAATGTTTCTCAGCAGAAAACTGGTCAAAGAAGCTATAGCATATCTACGAAAGTGAATATTATGATGCAGTTATCAAAGGAGACAAAGGGGCAACTCCCATTTCCAGATACGATGGAGTAGGTGGTGGAAAACTGCTGATTTCCACTGAGAACAACTGAAAAAGATTGGTACAATTGAAATTGATCTCCGTGAAGCTTCAGAGAACCACTGGGACAGCCTGGAGGTGAAGGGTTGAGATATCAGAGTGAGGGAACCTCACTGAAGTAAGCCCAGCATCCTGAAAGCTGCTTTCCTCTTCTTGGCATCAGCGATCCTTGGCACTGAGAAAGAAGCTGAGAGCTCTGGTAGAGGGGGGCCACTAAGAGGCAGAGAAGCAGCAGAGCTCCCGGCAGTCTTATAGGTCTGAGGAGCTAACACTTGGAGTGGATTTCCAAATCAGCCAAGACTCAAGAAGCCAAAATTCCATTAAAACAAGGGAGGTGCAGAGAAGTGAGCCTGACATTTGATGGTGTTCTCTTTGAAGTACTTGGTGACCCTTAGTCTGTAAAGTGAAAGGCAAAGAAGCCAAGAAAAGCAGCTGGAATGCAGAGTGGAATTTTTAGCAGTCTTAGGTTGTTGTGGAGATAAAAACTGAAAATCAGGAACTGACTAAGAGGCAGCATCTAGTAAATTCCATTGACTTTCAGTTGAGATCCTTACAAGGGGGCACATTAGGGTAGATCAAGCCTCGTTACAACTCAGCCTTGACTCATCTTAGTACCTGATTGGGTTGAGATAAACTGTCCCTACTCTGTCTGCCAGACCATAGATATTCCTCCCTGTAGGAAAATCACTTCATCTGGAGCCTCTGCTCTTTTTCAGGCACAGTGATTAGCATTCAATCCAAAATTACTAGGATCCAAGAAATTGGGCCAAGAGAAAAACATAATAGAAATATACACACAGGTGTTCCAGATTATTACAGTTATCAGACATTACAAATAATTGTAATTACTGTGAACAAGAAAATAAATGGAAAAAGGAAGACTTTTGTTAAAGAATAAGAATCTATATTTTTAATAAGCATATAGAAATTTTAGAGCTAATAAGTATAGTAATCAAAATTAGAACTCAATAAATGGGGTTTGACAGCATGTGGGACACAGCTGAAGACAGAATTGGTGAGCTGGAGATAGGGTGGTAGAAACATTTTGACTGAAGTACTAAAAGGATGGAAAATACAGAAAAGAGTATGAGAGATATGATCTATCATATGAAACATTTTAACAAATGTAATTGGAATTCAAGAAGGGAGGAAGAGAATGTGGCAGAAACAATATTTGAAGAGATAATAACCAAGATTTTCCCAAAGTGATAAAAAGTTGTGAGTCCCAGAGTCAAATATTACTAAGAACCCTGTAAAGGCAAAGAAACTATGCATTGGCCCATGATAATCAAATTACAAAAAATCAAAGACAAAGGGAAATGATAAAAGCAAGTAGAAGAAAAGAAAAGATGCATTACTTTCAAAGAACCACCGACACTGAAGGTTAACATCTCAATAGAAATTATGGAAACCAAATCATCAAATGACATCTTTAAAAGCCTGACAGGAAATAATAGTCAGAATGGTATTTATACCTTGTGAAAATAGCCTAAAGTGAAGGCAAAATAAAGGTATTTCTGGGAAAACAAAAGCTGAGGGTATGTATTACATATGTCACCAGTAGACTTATATTAGAAGAAGTATTAAGTGGGGTTTCCATGTTCTGCATCACAATTGTGGTGATGCATACAAATCTAAACATGCATTAAGATTCATAGAACTAGGGGCACCTGGGTGGCTCAGTCGTTAAGCGTCTGCCTTTGGCTCAAGGTCTGGTCCTGGCCTTCTGGGATGGAGCCCCGCATCAGGCTTCTCCGCTGGGAGCCTGCTTCTTCCTCTCCCACTCCCGCTGCTTGTCTCTCCCTCTCTGTCAAATAAAGAAATAAAATCTTTAAAAAAAAAAAAGATTCATAGAACTGTACATCAAAAAGTCAATAATTATTTTTAGGGGCGCCTGGGTGGCACAGCGGTTAAGCGTCTGCCTTCGGCTCAGGGCGTGATCCCGGCATTATGGGATCAAGCCCCACATCAGGCTTTTCAGCTATGAGCCTGCTTCTTCCTCTCCCACTCCCCCTGCTTGTGTTCCCTCTCTCTCTGGCTGTCTCTATCTCTGTTGAATAAATAAATAAAATCTTAAAAAAAATAATTATTTTTAAAAAGGAGGGCATTCAGCACAAGGAAAATAGTCCCAGATGGAAATCCAGAAGTGCAGGAAGGAATGAGGAGCAATAGAAAAAATAGATATATAGGAAAATCTAAGTGATTATTACAGCAATAACAGCATCTCTTTTAAAATTTATATTGAATAAGAATATGTTAGAATGACACATGAGGCAGAATGGGGTAAATAAAGAAAAATGTTGTAACAAATGAACATTCTGGGGAAGTGTAAATACTAATTTATGTTAGACTCTCAGAAGTCAAGGATTCATGTTGCAAACTTGAGGATAAACAGTATAACAGTAATCTAAGAAACACATTATACAAGAATAGTAGAAGAATGTCTAACTGAAAAGCTAGTGGAGAAGAAAAAATAATAAGTACTACTTAAAAGAAGGGAAGAAGGTAAAGAAAAATATAAAACAGATGAGCTAAACGACAAATAATTAGTAATTACAGTAAATATGAATGTACTAAACACTTCAATTAAAAGATAAAGATTGTCATAATAGGCTTAAGAACAAAACATAACTCTATGCTGTTTTTTTTGGATTTATTCCAAGAATAATGCTTGGTTGTTATTTTAAAAATAATTAGTTTAATTCACTACATAAAAGCAATGGACAAAGAAGAAACACTCATGAACTCTTTTTATGAAGCCAGCATAATTTGACAAGAAAATTACAAGAAAGTTACAAGTTGGTCTGTCTTATGGACATGGATGCAAAAATTCTAAGCAAAATTTTGGCAGCTTGAATCTAGTGGTATAGGAAAATGGCAATATTTTACAATCCAATCAATTGGGTTTAGATAAGATTGCAAGATTGTTAACTATTGCCATGTCTATACTCTATGGGGATAAATTTCAAAAGAAAAAAATTGAAGGCTAAACAAAAACTAATAAAGTTATTTGCAGGGAGTGAGGGAATAGGGTGGAGGGCACATGGATGGAAGTGAATCTTCTGTGAAAATACTTTCTTAGTTTGGACTTTGGAGAACTATAAATATTTTATATAATTAAAATACAAAAATTAAAAGGAGTGAAAGCAAGCAATAAAAATGATGAATTAACTGAAGCAAATAAACCTAAATGTATATCAGTGTATATGTGGTACCTTAATCACAAATATAAAAGAATTACTCTATGTGATTTTAAATTATAGTAATTTGTACATCTCTCATGGAATATATTCTAATGACAAAAATAACCTACAGAAAACCCTCAAAAACTCAAATGGTATTCAGTATTTAATTTTTAGTAATACTATTATTATTATTACTTTGAAACTGTTATATGAATATTGTAGGATAAAGCTAATATCTAATTATATCACCCTTAGAATGAATCAGGATTTTCAGTGTAAGAGAAATGAGATAAAAGTATAAAATCAAAGACTTTAAGTAAAACTTTGTAATTTTATATTTAAATTAAAATATAAATATGAATTTGTGACTTTTCCCTTTATTATATAAAAAAATCTTATTTCCTAATTCTGTCAAGTAGGAAGACTAGATGAAATGATGACTCGTAGCAGTGGTTACCCCTAATGCCCAGATTGTGGTCTCTAAATACCATTTCCCATTCAAAGGAAAGCATTTTTGGAAAACTTGATGATTCTAGGACCAGAGCAGGGAAATACTAGTTGGATCTGGGATCTTATCATATCAGAAAGTGAGAAAGCAATCAAAGACTAATGCAATCATATTAAAAGTTCATAGAAATTAAGTAGGATAGGCTCCCACTGACCAAAGATG
This sequence comes from Ailuropoda melanoleuca, assembly GCF_002007445.2. Lineage (NCBI taxonomy): Eukaryota > Metazoa > Chordata > Mammalia > Carnivora > Ursidae > Ailuropoda > Ailuropoda melanoleuca. The sequence continues at coordinate 15,224,502 of NC_048222.1, read as the reverse complement.
GGAAAATTTTAGCTCAAAAAGAGAATAATGGATGCAATTGATAGAAACACATCAAATATATAAAAATGCATAAGTTCAGAATAAGACAAGCATGTCCATTCTTGCCACTTCAGTATTGTACTAGAGCTCCTAGCCAGGGCAACTGGGAAGAAAAAAAGGAAGGATGTAAGGAAGAGAGGAAGGGAGGGAGGGAGAGAGGGAGGGAGGGAGGGAAGGAGGGAGGAAGGAAGGAAGGAAGGGAGGAAGGAAGGAAGGAAGGAAGGAAGGAAGGAAGGAAGGAAGGAAGGAAAAAGCATCCCTACTGGAGAGAAAGAAGTAAAACTATCTCTATTCACTACTAAAAAACTGTTAGAATAAGCAAGATCAGTATAAAAAATACATTTTTTGGGGTGCCTGGGTGGCACAGCGGTTAAGCGTCTGCCTTCGGCTCAGGGCGTGATCCCGGCGTTATGGGATCGAGCCCCACATCAGGCTCTTCTGCTATGAGCCTGCTTCTTCCTCTCCCACTCCCCCTGCTTGTGTTCCCTCTCTCGCTGGCTGTCTCTATCTCTGTCGAATAAATAAATAAAATCTTTAAAAAAAAATACATTTTTTTACAGTAGCAATAAACAATATGAAAATGAAATTAAGAAAATAATTTCCTTTACATTGGCAGCAAAAAGAATAAAATACTTAGGGATAAATGTAACAAAATTATGCAATAATTGCACACTGAAAACTATAAAACAATGTTGAAAGAAATTAAAGAAGATTTAAATAAATGGGAAGACATCCTATGTTAACAGATTGAAAGACAATATTGTTGAGATATTGATATAACCATTTTATCTACAGATTAAGCACAATCTTTATCAAAATTCCAGGTGGCTTTGTTGTAGCAATTGATAAGCTGATCCTAAAATTTATATGGATAGACAAGAGAACCAAAATAGCCTAAACAATCTTGAAAAAGAATAAAGCTAGTGGACCTACGTTCTCAAATATTCTTAAATCATATATCTGATAAGGGACTTGTATTCAGGTATATAAAGAATTCCTACAGCTCAATAATAATAAATAACCCAATTAAAAAATGGACAAATAATTTAAATAGACATTTCTCTGAAAGAGATAATTAATGGCTAATGACATGTAAAAAGATGCTCGATATCATTCATTATTAGAAAAATACAAATAAAAATCATAATGATATATCACTTCACACCCACTAGCATGGCCATAGTAAAAAGGACAATGATGAATGTTGATGAAACTGTGGAGAATCTCGAAACTCATATGATGATAGTGTAAGTGTAAGAAGTGCAGTCACTTTGAAAAAGAGTTTGACGGTTCCTCAAAATGTTAAACACTATATAACCTAGCAATTCCCTTGGGCAGATATCTGCCCAAAAGAAATGAAAACATACATCCACACTTAATCTTGTGTGTAAATGCTTATAGCAGCATTATTCATAATGGCACAAAGTGGCTACAAGCCAGTGTCCATCAACTGATGAATGGATAAGCAAAATGTGGTATATCCATACAATAGAATATTATTCAGCAATAAAAGGACTGAAATACTGATCCATGCTACCACATGGATGAAAGTCAAAAACATGATGCTAAGTGGAAGAAGCCAGTCACAAAAGACCACATATTGTATGATTCCATTATAGGCAATACTCGAAGTAGGCAAATCTACAGAGAAAGAAAGTATGTTAGTGGTTGCTGAGGACTTCGGCAGAGGGACCCAGAAGAATGTGATTACTAATAGATACAAGGTTTCTTTTGGTGATGATGAAAGTGTTCTAAAATTAGATTATGGTGATGGTTGCACAACTCTGTAAATATACTAAACACCCTTGAATGTTATACTTTAAATTGTGAACACTGTGGCATATAAATTATGTCTCAATAAAACTGTTTAAAAATTTCATGAGTGTATATAATGGCATACATTTACAAATAATGTTGATTACCATTGGATATTGGTAGGATATCAACTCTTATGCTGGAAAGAATCAAACATTTTTCCTGTTTTTCCTTTCAAACTGGATTTTTGGGTAGCAAAATTTATTAGTTGTGATTCTCCTATAATGAATACTTTCCCTTCAATTATAACTAGGCAGAAAGATATAGAATTAGGAAATCACCATATTGAAACCCTCGTGAGTAATTTTAAGAAGGATCTGAAAAAAATAACTATATTTTAGATTCACAAGAAAAACTAACTTGAAATTACAGAACTGAGAAGTAAAACAACTAAAATTAAGAAGTCAAAATAGCAGTTTAGATACAACTGAACAGAGAATCAGCAAACTGAACAGCAAGTCAGAAGAATGATGCAGAGAGACAAAAAAAAAAAAAAAAAAGAANAAAAAAAGAGAAGTACCTACCAGATGGTAAGAGACATATGTGATCAAATGGAAAAGTCTAACAGACATTTTAATTGTGTCCTGCTAGGAGGGGAGAGAGAGAATGGGGCATAGCATATTTTAAAAGATAACGGTTGAAAGGTCATACAGCCTTAGATGCTGAGGATGCCATTTTGGATAAGCGTTCTGGGCTATGGAGAAGTAGATGAGGTCGTAGGTTTTCTGAGGAGGAGGAATGAATAAAATCTGGGCTCATGCTGTTTCTAGAGAGATCAAGGCAGAGTAGTCCTGTACTAAAGACAGTAGCCCTGTACACAGGAATTTTTTCAGGTCTTAACTTCTGGTCCCTAGTGATGTCCACCTGTATTTCCTATTCTTTGGTTTTTTTTAAATCTTTAAAATAAACTCCCCTTCACTTAAGATTTTTTGTTTAAAGTGGTGTTTTAAAAAACAAAACCAGTATCTTTTTATTGCTTTATTGCCCTTGCTAGATATTCTTTTCTTGTTTATTTTTTTAAAAGATTATTTATTTATTTATTAGAGAGAGAGAGAGACAGCAAGCACGAGCAGGGGAGGGGCAGAGGGAGAAGGAGAAGCCAACTCCCTACTGAGCAGGGAGCTAGATGTGGGGTTCGATCCCAAGACCCTGGGATCATGACCTGAGCCAAGGGCAGATGCTTAACCGACTGAGCCACTTAGGTGCCCTCCTCTTGTTTTAGTTCTTTGTGGAAATGACACTATTGTTTCATTAACATGTATGCTCTTTGCTTTTGGTTTCAGATTATGGAAGCATCTTTCTATTCCAGTATACAAAGAGCTTTTGTATGTTACTAATGGGTGTGGGATTTTATTGGATATCTTTTTGTTGACATTTACAGAGATGGTCATATGGATTTTTTTTTATATCAACTTATTTCTGTGATGGTTTACACTAACATTCACTACTGTTATATTAGCCTTATCTAACTGGACGAAACCTTACTCATTTATGGAACAATTATTCTTTTATTTTTTAATTTTTTATTTTATTTTATTCTTCTTTAAAATTTAAATTCAAGTTAGTTAACATATAATGTAGTATTGGTTTCAGGAGTAGAGTTTAGTGATTCATCCCTTATGTATAATACCCAGTGCTCATCCCAACAAGGGCCCTCCTTGATACCCATCACTATTTAGCCCACCCTCCCCAATCAGGCACACTATTCTTTTAATGCACTAAAGTACATAAGTCTCTTTCTTTCTTTCTTTCTTTCTTTCTTTCTTTCTTTCTTTCTTTCTTTCTTTCTTTCTTTCTTTCTATTTTCTTTCTTTCTTTCTTTCTTATTTTCTTTATTTATTTGACAGAGAGAGAGAGAAAGCACACAAACAAGGGGAGAAGCAGAGGGAAAGGGAAAAGCAGGCTTCCCGCTGAGCTGGGAGCTCAATGTGGGGCTCTATCCCAGGATCCTGAGATCATGACCTGAGCCGAAGGCAGACACTTAACCCCCTGAGCCACCCGAGCAGCCCTATGAAAGTCTTTCAATTTAAAATATCCTTTTAGAATCTGTGCCTGTTTCATTCTTTGGACACTAGTTCTTATTTCTCTTTTTTTTTTCTTGTTTTAGAATTAAAATTATGCAACCCTTATAAGGAATTAGAAACTCTTCATCTTTTTCTCTATTCTGCATAGTTTTAACTCACATTGGGATTGTTTGTATCTTCCTTAGGACTTCGATAGGAGTCTCTTCAAAATCCATCTGAGTGCAATGTCTTATTTTGGGAGTAGTACTTTGAAACTTTTTCAGTTTTTTTCTCCTAAAGGTTATTTTCCATGAAGTTTTCTATCTCTTCCTGGTTTTGCTCTGATGATTTAAAATTTCAATGGACTGTCCTATTTCATCCAGAATTTTAAATGTATTAACGTGGAGTTGTATATAGTAGTTTCTCCTCTATGCTATGATTATATCTCTTCATTTCTAATGCTATAGATTCATGATTATTTTTTTTTCCTGCACACAGTTGCCAGGGATTTGTCTTTTTTTTAAACTTTAAAACTTTTTTTAGAGATTTTATTTATTTATTTGAGGGTGGGGAGAGAGCACAAGCAGGGGGAGTGGGAGAAACAGACTCCCCGTTGAGCAGGGATGTGGGGCTTGATCCCAGGACCCTGAAATCATGACCTGAGCCAAAGGCAGAAGCTTAACTGACTGAGCCACCCAGGTGCCCCAGGATTTGTCTTTTTTGCTGGATTTTTAAGAACCCCAAATCTTGATTTTACTTATCAGTTATACTTTTGTTTGTCTTCTAATTCATTACTTTTTGCTTTTATCTCTACGAATCCTCTTTTTCTACTCTGTTTCAGTTTATTTTGTTCTTTTCTTATTTTTGAATGAAAGTTAGTTTATTTAGTTCCTTAATTTCTCATTGCTTTATTTTGATGTTGTTATTTATTTAATCATGAGTATAAATATCGATACCTTCCCAAGAGAACTGAAAACATTATCTCCAAATCCTAGCTATGGACCTGTGTTAGTTATCTTACTCAAGGAATCAATCTGAGAGAATTCACCAGAAAATGCGCAGTTAGATCTGTAAGAGAGAAAAGCTTGCTGTTAGTCTCATAAATTAAAAAGATGTCTTTCAGGGGCGCCTGGGTGGCAGAGCGGTTAAGCGTCTGCCTTCGGCTCAGGGCGTGATCCTGGCTTTATGGGATCAGGCCCCACATCAGGCTCCTTCGCTATGAGCCTGCTTCTTCCTCTCCCACTCCCCCTGCTTGTGTTCCCTCTCTCGCTGGCTGTCTCTATCTCTGTCAAATAAATAAATAAATAAAATCTTTAAAAAAAAAAGATGTCTTTCTATGAAAACATCAAGAAATATGAATGACCATGTTTCTCTTTTGTTATTTCCACTCAGGCCTAGGATTATCCAAATTCCCATTTCCTAAAACTGCTAATTCAAAAAAGGTTATGTGTTCCCAAGGAACATCTTTCCTTTAAAAGCCTCACCCCGCTTAACCAAACATCTTTCTTATTAATATTATTTGACAGCTCTCATGCCTTTTTGACCAACTGGTTCCCCGAGTTCAACCACCTTTGTGCTTAAACATTTTAAATATTTTATAATGTGGAAAAGTGATTTGTTTGAATTGAAGAGAGCTCGTTCGGAATTTCCAGAATGAAATTTGAGCTTACACAAAGAAAGCTTCAGACAGAAAATCTAATTTTTCATAAGCGACGGCAAAGGGGGCACAGAATGGATGTCTGTCTGTGACCTTAGCCTTTGCGGTTTCTGCTGAGGAGCTCAACAGCCATTCTTAATCTGGTGTGACTCAGCCCTCGTGCATGAATACTTGCATGAAACAGAGGCGCACAGCAGGGGAAGTCTTCACTAGTTTAAATTGTTTAGAGTTTCTTTTGTACCTATAATTCACAATTTAAACATTCTAAAGTGCATTTGTTTAAATGTTACTTGGGCTTAACACTGAGGCCTTTGAGAAATTCCTATGTGCTATTACTAGGGGGAAATGTCTCCTTAGCATGGGAAAGAAGGCAGTGAGGGGACAGAGAGTGTGACTTTGCGCCTGAGAACATGTTCAAGAAACTCAGAGTGATGGTGGGAATCTGGGGAGAGAAGTGGTTCCTCTGGAAACTGAGAGGGGAGTGTGACACAGGGGCCCTAGAAGTCAAGAGGATGTACAGTAGCAAAGAGCCTGGGCTTACGAATTGGACGGAGACACGAGTAATTCCTGAGTAATGAAGAAGAAAATGAGGCCAGTGAAGAAACATGGCAGTTGCGTGCCAGGCAGAGAAGTAGCACGAGCAGAGTTAAAGTGTGAAGTGGCTGATGTGTGAAGAGGGACATGGCTGAGGGAAGTGTGGGCAGGACAGGGTGCGGGAGACAAGGCTCTGGTCAAGCAGGACCTTGAACACCACACCAGGAGAACGTTGGGGTGTCCTCGTGAGATGGCATAATCACACTGGAGTTGAAGGAAAATCACCCTGAATTTAGGAAAGGGCAGGGTCCATGGAGGAGGCTCATTTAGGAGGTCCTTATAGTAGTCTAGCTTAGCAGATCGGTAGCTGGCAACGAGAGACAAGCCATAGGAGTGGAAATGAAAAACAGACAGGTACTATGATACCAGAGGCAAAATGCTATCACTCTTGGCCACTGGTTGGGAATAGAGCTTGAAAGAATGGAATGAGTTTTGATTTCTGGCCTCACCAACAGGGTAGGTGGTAATGCCAGCTCGGAGACATACCGTATCTACAGAGGTTGTTTGCAAGATGCAAGCAGAGTGGTTATGCGTCTTGGAAGGTGTGAGAAAAACAGAGAAGGCCCGAGCGAGCTGCATGCCAAATGAGTGGGAGGGCTGACTAGAGGCTTGTTAAGCAGTGTTGGGGCCCACCTGAATGTGGGGACCAGGAATGGAACTGTCTGCATGGCTGTATGATTTTTTTTCCACGAGCTTGTTAAAGAGATGGATGCTGACAGTTATCCTGGCATTGGTCAGATGTCCCTTAGACCAAAGCAGGGAAGTGTCCCATCGGACAATAACCAACTGGTGGAAGAAACCCAACTGTCTTTATCAACAGATGGTTAGATACACAAAATGAGACAGATACATACAATGGAGTACGATTCAGCCTTAAAAAGGAAGGAAATTTGGACACAGGCTACAACATGGATAGACCATGGGAGACGTTATGCTGAGCGAAATAAGCCAGTCTCAAAGAAGACAAATCCTGTGTGGTTCCATTTACATGAGGTTCCTAGAATAGACAAATTCACAGAGACAGAAAGCAGAAGGGTGGTTGCCAGGGGCTGGGAAAGGGGGGAGGTGTTGAGTTGTTTATTTTTGTTTTATTTTATTTAAGATTTTATTTATTTATTTGAGAGAGAGAGACAGAGAGAGAGAGAGAGCATAAGGCGGGGGAGGGGGGCAGAGGGAGAGGGAGAAGCAGGCTCCCTGCCCAGCAGGGAGCCGGACATGGGACTCCATCATGACCTGAGATCATGACCAGAGCCGAACACAGGTGCTTAACTGACTGAGCCACCCGGGTGCCCCGAGCTGTTTAATACAGAACTTCAGTATGGGAAGATGAACAAGTTCTGGAGATCTGTTGCACGACAAAATGAATGTACTTACCACTAATAAACTATATACTTAAAAATGGTTAAAATGGTAAATTGTATGGTATGTGGTATGTTGGGTTTTTTTTTTTTTGCCACAATTAAAAAAAAGAAACGACATACTATAACAATAAAGATGCTTAGCTTGATTTACAACTTTAAAAAAAGATGTCCCATCTGTTACGGCTAAGCTGGGTTGTCCCACCCTCACCTCTCACCTCGTTCACCATGGCTGGTCCTGGGGCCGGCTCAGCCCGGTGTCTGCTCTCTTGACACCTGGTATCTGACTTTGGCCATGAGCTGAGGAGTCACCCTGGCTTTCTACGGCGCACTTGATTTTTCCTGTTGCCTCTGCAGCACTTACTCAGAGAGGGAGGGTATCAGGTTTTGTTCTCAGCAGCTGTGGTTGGTGAATGTCACAGGTGACTGATGCCCCTTGTTAACCACACAAATCTATCTTGTAACATTTAACAGAAGTCAACCTCCACGATTCATTTACACACAACCACATTTTATTAAGGGTTGAGAGAAGCTTAGCGGCGCATTTAGCCCTTTATATCTATGTTTTAAGATGAACAGATCGGTGCAAGTGGAAAATAATGAGAGAAGCAGTAAGAACATTCGGAGTTAAGAATGTTTCCCTGAAACGCATGTTGTAAGGTCCAGTGCAGGTAGAGAAGCGAGCTTCACCTTGTACTCTAAAAGTACTGGGGATCCCAGCTGTGAGAAGAATTCAGGGTTGCACAGTCTACTGTGTTCACAAAACTCTTTCAATAAATGCCTATTGGCATATATCCTACCCCAGCCACTCTTGGGCTCTGAGAGCACAGCCGTGGACAAGACAGAAAAGATTTCTTCTCTCAGGGGATCACATTTCTCGGTAGAATTAGAGAAAAAAGGCAAGAAGTGTAAGAGCTAATAAGAAGAGTTCTGAGAGGGTTAAGAGAAGTGAATGTGCTAGAAGGTGGCTGGGAGGGGACATTGGTTTGGGAGATTAAAGCAGCTGAGCTCTGTGCAACAACAAAGAGCCTGACTTTGGCCATCTGGGAGGGAGCCACAGGGCAGTGGGACAGCTGGTGCCAAGCAATGACTTTGGTTTATTTGAGAAACATGAAAAGACGTTCCCGTGATTCGAAACGTGGGAGGCGAGGGTGAGTGTGGTCTGAGCTGAGGTCAGAGGTCAGCACTGGTCATGAAGGGCTTTACAAGTCAAGGTTCAAATGAAAGGGCAAAGAGGAGGACCAGAGGGCAGGACGGGAGGGCACTGAGCAGGCGGGGATCAGGCTGTGATTTATGTATCTAAAAGGCTGTCTTGGCTACTATGTGGTGACTGCATTGTAAAGGGCCAGTGTGGGAACGGGGAGGCCTGTTCAGGGACATTGGCTACCATCTAGGAGAGAGATGACTCTGGCCTGGGTTATCTTGACGGGATTGGGTCAAGATCTCTTAGGGAGAGGAGAAGGGCGTGGGACCAAGCCCTGGGGCCTTCCAACAACCAAGGCGCTGTTAAGAGATCTTAGCATTTCTAGGTCTGAGCCCCGAGAGAAATTTCTCAGGGGGTCCTTATGCAAGGACACTTGTGAACAGCAGAATTCTGAAAAGCATCCCTACAGTCTCCCGTCTTCCCCACGGCCTCCTCCTCCTGCCCCTCCCCTGCAGCCTGCGGGTTTGCGGGGTGCGGACCTGGCGCTTCTCTCCTGTCGCAGCCACCAAGGGGTCTCCAGCCCCTGCCGCGGGCGGTGCAAAACCCAAGGGAGGGTCGAGACTGGGAACAGTGAGCGAATTCATTTGAAGGAGGTGGGGGCACGTCGTTCTGCGGAAGATTAAGAGGAGGGCAGAGCTAGCCAGGGGCTAAAAACCTAAAGTGAATGACAGGGTTTGTGCCTGAGGAAGATCGAATTCCAGTTTGATGGGCAGATAATCCATGAAGCCCATGCGCTTGTGCCGCAGAGATGAAGGATCTCCGCACCGGCGATGCGCCGCTTCCCTGCGGAGCCCGGACAGGAAAGCCCGCGTTAGACGAGCGCAACTCGATTCCGCCACACCCTGACTTTCCTACAGTTGACACTCTGTCTTTTCCCCCCTCTCTTTTCCTTTGTCGCACATAAAGGAACTGGCTTTTGTGATCAGGTCTGTTGTGTTATTATTCATTTTTTACAAACTGGTCATTGATGTAGTCTGACATCCAAAGGAAATGGGAGTGGAGGAAGAAAGCTTTCTGTAAAAAGACCCTTTAGCGGTGTGCTCCTTCAACTTTTATTTTATTATTCTTTTTACAAGATTTTATTTATCTATTTGAGAGAGAGAGAGAGAGTGCGAGCAGGGGGAGAGGCAGAGGGAGAGGGAGAATCTCAAGCGGACTCTGCACAGAGCATGGAGCCCCGCGCGGGGCTGGATCTCACAACCCTGAGATCATGACCTGAGGTGCCCCTCAACTTTTATTTTTATATGTCATTAAGTTATTTTGCTCTCATTGCTTAACGGGCAATAACAAACAACAACAACGAAATCCTTTGCATACCTTATTTGATTGGAGAATTCCAACATATTTCACTTATCATTGTAAAACCAAGGACAACTTGAACATTTTATAGTCTTTTGTACCTACCTGTTACATAGAGGGCAATCTGTTTTTAAGTCAGAAGAAATTTCTCTGAAGGAAATGAATCCTAAGTAGCTTTTCTTTCAAGACAAGTGTCTTGTTATTTAAATGAACTTCTTGTTTAAAATAATAATATAAAAAAAAATCCATCACTGGGGCACCTGGGTGGCTCATTTGGTTAAACAACTGACTCTTGGGGCGCCTGGGTGGCACAGCGGTTAAGCGTCTGCCTTTGGCTCAGGGCGTGATCCCGGCGTCCTGGGATCGAGCCCCACGTCAGGCTCCTCCACTATGAGCCTGCTTCTTCCTCTCCCTCTCCGCCTGCTTGTGTTCCCTCTCTCACTGGCTGTCTCTATCTCTGTCAAATAAATAAATAAAATCTTTTAAAAAAAAAACAACAACTGACTCTTGATTTCAGCTCAGGTCATGGTCTCAGGGTCATGAGTTCGAGCCCCACATTGGGCTTTGCGCTGAGCGGGGAGCATGCTTGAGATTCTCTCGCTCCCTCTCCCTCTGCCCCTACCCCCCCAGGCTCGGGTGCGCTCTGTAAGAATAATCATGATAAAATCCATCACCCCATCAGTAGCACGGTGAGGCGGTTTGATCAGTGTTTGATCCGCATCGAGCTGGCCTAGCTGCAGGTGTAGAGGAAATGCTTATCTCTGGGGCTACCCAAGCGAACCTTCATCACCTCCTCCATGCTGTAGTCACTGTGACCTGGGGCTTGGAGGCACTTCCATCCCCTTGGATGCTGTCAGTGGTCATTTTCCTGGAACCTGGGGGATGAGCCAGACGGCTTTCTGAGGTGCCCTGCAGCCCAGAGATGGTTGGAGAGAATGCTTGCTTGGTCCCTGCCGACACACCGGCTTTCCTGACAAGAGTCTTCGGGAACTTTGCTGAAAAGCCTCTTAGTTGCCCTAACTCTGCTCTTCTCCAGGAGAGATAACAGCCGAGGCTGAAAAATGGGAGAGTCTTACCTTTCCTTCAGCAGCTTTGTGGGGTGTAATAGAACATTCTCTTATGACGTTTGAAATAAGTCATGGCTGTGAGGAGACTATTTCTGATTTTCTGCTTACTTTGTGGCCCCCAAACAAGGCCAGGCTATCTAGGAAGTTATATCTCCCCTCCCCCTTTATTTCTTGGAAACTCAATATAATATTCAAAGATGTGTTCCGGTCAAGGAGTACTTATTTTCTCTGTGTTTACTTTAACGGAATATCTAATTTGTAATATATTTCACTGTTTTTACAGAAGCAAAGTTACCTGAGTAGCTTAAGCCCCCCCCACATTTCTAACCTTACTCGATGAATCGTACTTGCCTGGTCAGCCACCCAACAATGAACACACAGTTCATGCTAAATCGAAGAAAACACTGATGTCCTAATTTAGTCAGTCAGTGGACCCTAGGAGGGGATGTTCAGGTTGGGAAAAAAGTTGTTTTGTGTGTTTGCTTTGTTTTTTAACTTCGGAATTGTAGCCATGCATTCATCAAACAATCAAGTGATGCTGACTGTGGGCCGGAACCTGTTCTGAATGCTTTACAGATTTTAACTTGTAACTTTAAGCTTTGTTAAGAGCCTATGACACAGAAACTATTATTATATTCATTTTATGGATGAGGAAATCAAGGCTTGCAGAGAGTAAAATAGCTCAAGGTCACACAGCTAAGGGGGCAGAGATGAGATTTAAACCCAGATTCTATGGCTGAGGCCAAGCTCTCATAGGTAAGATTGAAGTATTATTGTTTTTAAAGTGTTTTATTTGGAAATAACTCCAAATTTACAGAAAATTTGTAAGAATGAGAAGAACACACTTTTCTGAGTTTCCTCATGGTTATCAAGTGTAACATTCTTTTTATGAGACACACATGTCTACGCTGTGTCCCTTCACCCTATACGTCAGTGCATATTTGCTGGGAATAAGGCTGTTTTCTTACAGAATTAGTGTATTTATTAACTTTCGTAAATTTAACATTGATGAGATACTTCTGTTAATTTACTGTCTATATTTCAATGTTGACACTTAACCCAATGAAAAGGCCCTTTATTGGGGCGCCTGGGTGGCTCAGTTGGTTAAGCATCCGACTCTTCATCTCAGCTCAGGTCTTGATCTCAGAGTCGTGAGTTCGAGCCCCACAGCAGGTATTTTGTTATTTCCTCCAGGATGCGATGGTCCAGACTCACACCAGGTATTCTTTCTTGTTGTGAGGTCTCTCTCATGCCTCCTTTCATCTGAAAACATTCCATCACCTTCCTTTGTCTTGTGTGACATAGATATTTTTGCAGAGGATAATTCCTCTCCCGCCTTTGAAAAAATAGAATGAGCATTCTTCATCTCGTGTTTGAGGTTTCGTCATGATTAGGTGAGGAGATTCAGTCTTACGGAGGTGATGTTGTGACCGTCTCAGGATCTCATCTCTGGAGACACATGAGGTCTGTCTGCCCCTCACTGGCGGTGTTTTGATCGCCCTGCTCTGTCAAGTGGTTGTCTGATTTCTCCACTGTATAATTACTATTTTTCCATTGAAGCTAATAAGCGGTCTGTGGGGAGACTGAAGGATGTTTCTCTGCCACTTGGAAGCGCCAGTCATTGGGGGAAGTATATGTGTGTGAGGGTAGAAGGAAGTTTTCCCTCCATGGGAATGTGACCAGAGGGGGGTTCTGTGCTCCCTCCACCTGTAGCTGGGAAGTTTGCTCATCTTTTGTTATGAAGCTACCAATGTCTCAGGGCATTTTGTTAGGGCTAAGGCACTGCTCACAGGTAGAGCTTTGGGAATTCGATGCTTCTGGGCACTGATGAGTCTAGCTTGCATCGATGAAATAATAAAGGGGCCATGATGCCTCCTGAAAGAACAAAGAATGGGATCCTCACCCTTAATGTCGGACCCAGGATTTCAAGAAAGGGCATTGGTTCCTTGAGGGAAGACAGACAGTAGCGGAAGTGGAGATCTGGACTGATTTTATAGCCCAACCTGGGAGAAGTTGTGATGAAAGACTGACTTAGGGTGTCAGAAATAGCCAGTAGAACTTGCCCACCCCGGGACCCTGGCAGCGGGCAGATTGGCTGTGAGCCCAGTAGGACTGGTCCAGCCCATCCTCCTGGAGACCATCTAGACTGCAGAAGGAGAAGCAGAACCCGTGAGTCTTTCCACACCCCATGAGCATCTGAGCTCTCACACAGTCAAAATATTTCCCATGAATACATGTGATAGTAAAGATAGTAGGCTAAGAAGAGAGGACAGGGAATGACTAGGTAAAAAAGATTAGACAAAGAGAAAACTTAGAACCCAGAGACTCAAGCCAAAGATTACCAAATAGTTACTGACACTGGTTATTAAATTTGTCTCTGAACTTCTTGGTAAGAAAGGCGAAAAGGAGAACATGATCCACTGGTTACAAAAATCCCACTTCCATGACAAAAAGCTTATCAGTTACTCCAGGAGAAACAGAACATTCCCGATGCTTCCACATGAATACATCTGCCTATAATTAGCTTACTGGTAATAGAGCTCTTCTTCCCTTTAGGCTTTTGTCAGTTTTCTCTGTAATTGATTTTTACCTATAGGCTGCAGGGTTGAAAGGCCTGTGAACGTGGTGAGGTCTCAAGATCTGAGTATCAGGATGGGGAAGAAACAGTGCCAAGCCCTGTCCAGAGAGCACAGAGGGTAATGTGACAGCACAGTTATCCAAAGCCACGGATTCTAAATCTGGGGGCAGAGGGCTTGGTCTCATTACACCAACCTTGCAAGGGAGTGCCCTGGAGCTGTGCCCACAGGGAGCTATGAAACATGAAATCCCACCTCAGGGAGTTGCAGGCAGAGAAATTACAACCAACCAACCATCACCACCACCACCACCACAAGACGGCACTAGAGTAAATGACAGAAAATCACTCACATGAAGGGAAACAAAGCAACCAAAATGTATGAGTACTCTACATCCTGCCCTTCGGAGGGATTTCAGTTTTTATTTGTTATCTTTAAGGGTCCTGCAAAGTCCTTCTGTTTCAAAGGGCTTCTCCAGTGTGGGATTGGTAGGGTCGGGCGGTCGGCGAGTGGAGTCATTCATTTGGTGAATTAACCAGTCAGCACACATGAATTGAACTCCTCGTGTGAGCTAGGCCATGAGATGGAGGAGAAGCCAAGGTGCCCTAGATCTGAAATACACAATAGAATAGGGCGATGTGCAGGCGGAGAAATAATAGTACTGCTCTGTGTTTGAGAGCACCCAGAATTATGTTAGAAGCTTGTATTCGTCGCAGCAAGCAAGGTCTGCGTTAGCCTCCCCATTTCAAAGGCAGGTTGGCAGCAGAATCCCTTTGAGAAACCCTTTTGTCCTCCTAGGCCTTTTGTTTCCCCAACAAACCACAAGGGGGTGCTGTGTGAGGCTACCCTGAGGGCTGCCGAGTGAACCCTGCTTTAGATCAGCAAAATGCCAGACACTAAATGAAAAGCTTCAGAACCCTCCGAGGTGGTGCCCAGATAAGGACGTTGTTACCTGGAGTGAATGAGCGTAGGCCATTTGCAGGGGCAGGGAAATAAAAGAGTCTTGGGGCGGGGGCCCTTTCTAGTAAGGGCAGCCGCCTGGGAAGTGTAAACACACAAGCCCAGTCCCTTTTGCGAGCAACCGGACATGATAACTTTTCTCTAGAACGCTTTCCTCCGCACAACAGGCCCCCACACGCCCTCTTCTGAATGTTCTTTGCAGACCTTTTGTTTTCTTGCTTGTTGATTTTCCTTTTGCAAACAGGATTGGGGGACCCATTATTCAACTAAAACCTTCTTTTGTCAAATCTTGGTTTTTTTCCCTAGTGTTGATTGGATGTCTAGACAGATAGGTGGAAATAATTGCCCAGGGGGGGAAGGACAACCTTAACTAAGTTGTCCATTTACATTTTTACATCCTCCTAAAAGTACACCCACACCAATCCTTTGTCTTGGTATTTCAACGTTGTGCAAGACTGTGGAATACGTTGCTTCTCTTTGCAGTGTTTAAAATGTCCCACTCAAAACCATCGTTCTTAGAGACTTCAACTTGTTTAATAGGGATTGAAATCACAAAGGGCTCAGGCAGTTCTGAAAAACCTCTGTTATGCTCCCTGGGTCATAAAGGAGACTCATAAACTGCTTTTTCATGGTAGCTGCCCGGGGAGGGAGAGATGGTGTCTGGTGTCTGATGGTATCCTAACTGCTGGGCAGGCCAGAGAAAATTAGGGGTATGTTTTCATTTAACATCATTCCTTGCTGACTCTTGTCTCCCTGGAAAATTGTCCGCGAGGAGACAAACGAGGGTGCCCTTTCTGTTAACTCAGTTTTCTTAATTATAGTTGTTAGGAGATGGGCTTAAATCGCGTTGTGAGGTATGGGCTTTTTCTTCCCTCCAGGCTGCAGAGGAATTTGTTTTAGAGACTGGTAACAGTAAACCCTGAGATAAAAGTCAGTGTGCTAAATTTTTTTCAGTTGCCCCTTTTTGAAGGTTTCTCCCCTGTATGCTGGCCTCTACTCATTAAAACCCTCTCAAGGTTGTTTTTTCTTTTCTTTTCTTTTTTTCAACCATGAAATCAGCGTGTGCCTACACGTTTAGGACCTGGTAGAAAAGAAGATGGACTTCACAGTCTTCTTCTGATACGGCTTGGCATTTCTTGGAAAGCGTTGCTTGCTCCCTCTTGTTCTTTGCCCAGCCTTGTGGTCAGGGCCAGGCTGGGAGAGCGCTCACCACAGGTTGCTTCCGTGGAGATGTGGAGAACTTGGGGGCTTCCTAGCTCAGAAAGGGTCCACGTCTGTCCCGATGCCCAAACCAGAAACTCTCAGCCTCGCTCCCTGTCCATCGGGCGCCATGTGCAGTGAGTGCATCAATCACATTGAGTTCCTTTCCTATACACCTGGAATCTGTCTGCTTCTGGCTCCTTTTTAGTTCAGGCTACCTTTGCCCTTTCTCCTAGAACTGATACGAGAGCTTCCTAACTGAGCTTTCAGGATCCTCGAGGTCCCTCCTCACTCCCCTCCACACCGCAGAGAGCTGTTTTCAGAACAAAGTTGGTATTTCTCTGCATCATCATGGCGGCCTCTTCAAGAAGGCTTGCCCTGTGTTAAGCACCTCTTAGATGAAATCCCTGGATAGGCCAGACAGTCTGTCTTGGACTTTATTTCTCTTTCTATCTATATGTATTTTATTTTTCTATCACTTTCTTGGTTCCCATCTCAAAAGTACTTTTATTTTAAAGCTCCTCATGCAGGATTGACCTTCTGTTGGGCTTTTGTCTGTAATCTGCCTTAAATTGTTGTAAAGGCATGTTTACTTTTGGTTTCAAACAAAGAAAAGCAGAGAGCAGGTCTTCCCTTGGTTTCCTGCTCTGCTGGAGCAGCGCACGTTTGCTGAGCAGGTAGAGACCCTGGCTGGGAGGCTGGGAGGCTGGGAGGCCGAAGGCTCCTGGGGCTGGGACGCCTCGCTGTTGCCTTGATGCAGCAGCCCATCCCGCCAGCTCTGGCGGCCAGGCAGGAAATGTTCAATGAATACATGAATCCTTGTTTTTCATGTCCTCTGGTGAATGGCAACAGTTCTTTTGTCATATTTCCTCAAAAACTGTGAAGAATGTAGATGTGGTTTATGACTTTTACTGACTAGGGGAGCAGGAAAGTGCCCTTGTCTTCCTGATGGCTCTTGAACTAGCCCCGGGGTTGACACTAAAAAGCTGAACTTTCTGATTTGACCTTATTTTTGTTGGGCCTTCCAGTATTTCTGTGAATTAACGGGTAATATTGGTTTGAAAAAAAAAAAAAGGAACATTAGAGTTAGTTGGGAAATGCTTTACTTCTTTTTTTTTTTAAAGATTTTTATTTTTTTATTTCAGAGAGAGAGAGTGAGTGAGTGAGAGAGAGAACATGAGCAGGGTGGAGGGGTGAGGAGCAGAGGGAGAAGCAGACTCCTGGCTGAGCAAGGAGCCTGACTTGAGGCTCGATCCCAAGACTCCAGGATCATGACCTGAGCTGAAGGCAAACCCTTAACCGACTGAGTCACCTAAGGGCCCCTGCTTTACGTCTTTTTAAAATCAACTTTTTAAAGCTGTGACTAACGTACGATAATGTACACCCATTTTGCATGTATATTATAATTTTGGCAAATACCTGCATTTGCATAATTACCCTAAGATTCAAGATGTACATACAGTACTTGTTCAGTATGGTAGCCACTAACCATACTGAACTATGGCATAGTTAGTATGGCATAACATACTAACCATACTGGCTATTTAAAGATTATTTATTTAAAATTGAGCTACCCTATGATCCAGCAATTGCACTACTGGGTATTTACCCCGAAGACACAGACGTAGTGAAGAGAAGGGCCATATGCACCCCAATGTTAATAGCATCATTGCCCACAATAGCTAAATCGTGAAAGGAGCCAAGATGCCCTTCAACAGATGACTGGATTAAGAAGATATGGTCCATATATACAATGGAATATTACTCAGCCATCAAAAAGAACGATTTCTCAACATTTGCTGCAACATGGACGGGACTGGAGGAGACAATGCTAAGCGAAATAAGTCAAGCAAAGACAATTATCATATGGTTTCACTCATTTATGGAACATAAGAAGTAGGACGATCAGTAGGAGAAGAAAGGGAAAAAGAAAGGAGGGGGTAAGCAGAAGGGGGAATAAACCATGAGAGACTATGGACTCTGGGAAACAAACTGAGGGCTTCGGGGGGGGGTGGGGGAATGGGATAGGCTGGTGATGGGTAGTAAGGAGGGCACATATTGCATGGTGCACTGGGTGTTATACGCAAGTAATGAATCATGGAACTTTACATCAAAAACTAGGGTGACTAACATAATATAATAAAAAATTATTATAAAAAAATAAAGATTATTTATGAGAGAAAGAGACAGCATGCACAGGTGGGGGGAGGAGCAGA
Organism: Ailuropoda melanoleuca; assembly: GCF_002007445.2. Classification (NCBI taxonomy): domain Eukaryota; kingdom Metazoa; phylum Chordata; class Mammalia; order Carnivora; family Ursidae; genus Ailuropoda; species Ailuropoda melanoleuca. Next base: position 15,206,514 of record NC_048222.1, on the reverse strand, counting down.
GGGAGAGAGAGACAAGCAGACTCTGCACTGAGCGGGGAGCCCAACACGGGGCTCAATCCCAGGACCCTGAGATCATGAATTGAGCTGAAGGCAGACGCTTAACCACTGAGCCGCCCAGGCGCCCCATCACATGTGGCTATTTAAAATTAACTGAAATTAAAAACTGTTCCTTGGTTGTACTAATCACCTTTCAAATGCTCAAAAGCCACATGTGACTATTGGGTACTGCATTGGACAGTGCACATGGCAAAACATTTACATTATAAGTATACAACACTGAAATAAAATAGACCGATCACACCAGTAAGTTCCTTTGCACTCTTTTCCAGATTATTCCCAACTCCCACCCTTGACTTCAGGAAATTACTGATTTGATTTCTGTTACTACAAATTAGATTTGTGTTTTCTAGAGCTTTATATATATTTACTCTTTATTTGGGTGGCCTCTTCCAGCAAAGTGTTTCTAAGATTGATCCATTCATGCTGTTACGTGTATAATTAGTTCACTCCTTTTTATTTATTTTTTGGTTTGGTTGCCTGTCTTTTTGTTTTTGTTTTTTGGTAGTTAACATACAGTGTTATATTAGTTTCAGGTGTACAATATGATTCAACAATTCCATACATTCCTCAGTGCTCATCATGGCAAATGTATTCTTAATCCCTTTCACTTATTTCACCCATCCCCCCACCTCCCCTATCAGTCTGTCCTCTATAGTTAAGAGTTTGCTTCTTGGTTTGTCTCTTTTTTCTTTGTTTGTTTGTTTTATTTCTTTAAATTCCACATATGAGTGAAATCATATGGTATTTGTCTTTCTCTGACTTATTTCACTTAGCATTATACTCTCTAGCTCCATCCATGTTGTTGCAAATGGCAAGATTTCATTCTTTTTTAAGGCTGAGCAATTTTCCATTGTGTGTGTATGTACACACACACATACATATATCACCCTTCTTTGTCCATTCATCTATCAATAGACACTTGGGCTGCTTCCATAATTTGACTGTTGTAAATAATGCTACAATAAACGTAGGGGGGCGTATGTCTTTTTGAATTAGTGTTTTTGTATTCTTTTAGTAAATAGTGTGATTACTTGATCATGTTGTAATTCTATGTTTAATTTTTTGAGGAACCTCTGTACTGTTTTCCAGCGGCTGCCCGGTTTGCATTCCCACCAACAGTGTGCAAAGGTTCCTTAAAGATTTATTTATTCACAAGAGAGAGAGACAGAGAAACAGAGTGAGGAGGGAGGGGCAGAGGGAGATGGAGAGAGAAACTTTAGCAGACTCCTCCCTGAGCTCGGAGCCTGACATGGGGCTCACCACCTTGAGATCATGACCTGAGCTGAAACCAAGAGCCCGAAGCTCAACTGACTGTACCGTCCAGGTGCCCCATGAGGGTTCCTTTTTCTCCATGTCCTCACAACACTTGCTGTTTCTTATGTTTTTGATTTTAGCTATTCTGACAGGTGTGAGGTGATATCTCGTTGTGGATTTGATTTGCATCTCCCTGGTGATGAGTGATGTGGAGCATATTTTCATGTGTCTCTTGATCATCTGTATCTCTTTGGAGAAATGTCTGTACCTGTCTTCTGCCCATTTTTAAATTGGATTATTTATTTTTTTGGTATTGAGTTGTGTAAGTTCTTTATATATTTTGGATATTAACCCTTTTTTGGTTATGTCATTTGCAAATATCTTCTCCCATTCCATAGGTTGGCCTTTTTGTTTTGCTGATTGTCTCCTTTGCTGTGCAGAAGCTTTTTATTTTGATATAGTCCCAATAGTTTATTTTTGCTTTTGTCTCCCTTGCCTCAGGAGAGACAAATCTAGAAAAATGTTGCTATGGCTGATGTCAAAGAAATTACTGCCATTCATTCCTTTTTATTGCTGGATAGTTTTCCATTGTATGAATAGACCACAATTTATCTACTCACCTGTTGAAACCATTGGATTGTCTTCATTGGGACTATGATGAATAAAGCAGCTTTTTAAAAATGTGGACATACATATTTTAATTTCTCTTGGGTAAATACCTATGATTAGAATTGCTGGGTTATATGGTAAGTGTATGTTTAACTTTATAAGAGATTGCCAAACTATTGTCAAAAATGGTTGCACCATTTTACATCCCTACCAGCAGAGTAGGGGAGTTCCAGCTGCTCCATTTTTACCAGTTATTACTGATATTTGTTTACTAACAAGTAAATTACTTGTTACTATTAATTACTGAGACAGGAGTATCTAAATCTCCACCTATAATTACAGATTTTCCATTTCTCCTTTCGGTTATATCAGTTTTTGCTTCATATATTTTGAAACTTTGTGACTAGGTACATACACAGTTAGTAATGTTTTGCTTTTTTTTTCTTTTAATGAGTTGACCCTTTTATCATGAAATGTCCTCCTTTGTCCCTGTACTCAATTCTACTTTGTCTGCCAATGTAGCCACCCCAGCTTTTTCTTTTTTAAATCACAATGTACATGATACATCTCTTTCTATCCCTTTGCTTTTAAACTCATTTGTGTATTTTTATTTAATGTAGGTGTCATTTAAATAGTATATAGTTTAGTCTTGCTTCTTAAAAAAAAATGCAGGCTGCTGCAACTTCTTCCTAGACACATCGTCAAAGGTAAGGGAAACAAGGTCAAAAATGAACTATTGGGACTTCATCAAGATAAAAAGCTTTTGCACAGAAAAGGAAATAGTCAACAAAACCAAAAGACAATCGACAGAATGGGAGAAGATATTTGCAAATGACATATCAGATAAAGGGCTAGTATCCAAAATATATAAAGAACTTATCAAACTCAACACCCAAGGAACAAATAATCCAATCAAGAAATAGGCAGAAGACATGAATAGACATTTCTGCAAAGAAGACATCCAAATGGCCAACAGACACATAAAAAAGTGCTCAACATCACTTGGCATCAGGGAAATACAAATCAAAACCTCAATGAGATACCACCTCACACCAGTCAGAATGGCTAAAATTAACAAGTCAGGAAACGACAGATGTTGGTGAGGATGCAGAGAAAGGGGAGCCCTCTTACACTGTTGGTGGGAATGCAAATTGGTACAGCCACTCTGGAAAACAGTATGGAGGTTCCTCAAAAAGTTGAAAATAGAGCTACCCTATGACTCAGCAATTGCACTACTGGGTATTTGCCCCAAAGATACAAATGTAGTGATCTGAAGGGGCACCTGCATCCCAACGTTCATAGCAGCAATATCCACGACAGCCAAACTATGGAAAGAGCCCAGATGTCTATTGACAGATGAATGAATAAAGAAGATGTGGTATATATATGTATATATATAAACACACACACACACACACACACACACACACACACACACTGGAATATTATGCAGCCATCAAAAATTGAAATCTTGCCATTTGCAACAATGTGGATGGAACTAGAGGGTATTATGCTAAGAAATAAGTCAATCAGAGAAAGACAATTATCATGTGATCTCACTGATATGTGGAATTTGAGAAACAGGCAGAGGGTCATAGGGAAAGAGAGGAAAAAATGAAACAAGATGAAAACCAGAGAGGGAGACAAACCATAAGAGACTCTTAATCTCAGGAAATAAACTGAGGGTTGCTGGAGTGGAGGGGGGTAGGAGGGATAGGGTGGGTGGGTGATGGACATTGGGGAGGGTACGTGTTGTGGTGAGCACTGTGTATTGTGTAAGACTGATGAATCACAGACCTGTACTCTTGAAACAAAGAACACATTATAAGTTAAAAAAAAAAAAAAAGCCCAGTCTGAGAATCTCTGACTTCTAATTGGAGTGTTTAGACCACTTACTTAAAATAAGTCATAATTAACAAAAGAATAAACTGAATGTATTTCAAGTGTATAATCTGATGAGTTTTGACATGTGTATACCTGCAAAGCCATCACCACAATCAAGAAAATGGGCATTTTCATCATTCCCAAAATTTCCCTGAGCTCCTTTGTAATCCCTCCCACCCCCTCCTCTTTGCAGGACACCACCGATTGGCTTCCTGTCACTGTAGTTTGCATTTTTAGAATTTTGTATAAATGGAAACACCATGTGTATTCTGTTCTGTCTGGCTTCTTTTACACATAGAGATGGTTTTGAAATTCATTCGTGTTGTTTTTGTTTCAATTTTTTTTGTTCCTTTTTGTTTCTGTGTGGTATTCCATTGTGTGGGTATACCACAGTGGTTTTATTCATTCACACATATGAGTGTTCGGGTTGTTTCTAGCTTTGGCTATTCCAAATAGAGCTGCTATGAACATTCTTCTTCAAGTCTTTGAATGGACATACGTTTTTATTTCTCTTGAGTAAATACCTAGGAGAGAAATTCCTAGGTTGTATGGTAGGCATAGATTTAATATTTTAAGGAACTGCCCGTTTATTTTCCAAAGCATTTGTACCATAGCTCTCCTGTCCATCAAGTTGGTACGGCTTGCGTTTTTTAATTTTAGTGACTCTAATTGGTGTGTTTATAGTTCATTTACTTATTGCCCATTCAAATGTCTTCTTTTGTGAGGTTTCTGTTCACATTTTTCGCCCATTTAAAAAACCGTCATTGTTTCCTCATTCTGATAAATATTCTTGGCTGATGTATGTGGTGCAAATGTTTTCTCCTGGTTTGTGGGTTGCCTTTTTGTACTTTTAATGGTCTCCTTAGAAGAGCAAATGTTTAATTTTGATGAAGTCCAATTTATCAATTTTTTCTTTTATGGTTTATTTATTTCTTTACTTATTTATTTTTCTAAGGAACGTTTGTCTACCTGAGATCACAAAGATTTTCTCCTATGATTTCTTCTAGAAGTATTGCATTTAAGTCTATGATCCATTTCATTTTTGTGTAGGCTGTAAGTACTCATTTTTTTCCATGGAGAGTTCTAGTTGTTCCAGCACCATTTTTTCAAAAGACTTCTATCCCCACTGAAGTGCCTTGACACTTTTCTTGAAAATTAATTCATACTTATGGATGTGGGCAAAATAATACAAGGTATGTTCAAATACCTTACCTATAAATCTCAGTAGGCTACCTGTGTGAAAGAGTAGGCTAAGCATTAAAGATAATTTATGTGGTTATGAATCTCTAATTTAAATCAAAAAAAGTTTTCTTTTAACAGTTTTGTATGTCTATTCCAAAATGAATTAAGTCATTCTCTTTGATTCTAAAACGTCATGAATGGCAACATTCATATTATGATAGCAGAAATCATTCTACCTATCACTTAAATGTACAGGCTTTCTGGTGAAGCTAAGCCTTGTTCTAAATATTTGGGTTTGGCAATGTTCACAGACCCCAGAATTTTCTTCAAATGTAAATACACTCCGAAGTGATACAAAGTGAAAAAATAAATAACTCTCAATTTTCCTAAAAAATCCAGATCTATAGTATTGATACAATAACCATAATCTAACTTTCTCTATTGGGAGTGCCCAAATACGCCAACGCGCAATTCTGTGACAAAGACAAGAACAGGGAAAAGAAAACCCAGTGCCTGTGGAAATTGAGATCGAAAAATTTAATGATTTAAAAATAGCCTTTACATACAAGATGGGGAAGAGAGTAATACAGATTGAAATTTTGGTTTTGAAAACGTGAAATGTCACCCCTTAGCTTAAAACAAGTCTGTCATCTCCTAAGAAACACACATTGTACAATGGACTCTATAGGGACACCTTTCAGCTCCTGCCGAGTTGATTTTCAGCAATCTCCTTTCTTCTCACACGCTTACTTGTCATAAAACGATACAACTTTTAATCATCTCTTGACAGTGCAGAGCTTGGAGAACTACAATAATGATTGTTTTGAAAAGCACCTTCTGGGATGTTTTGCTGATTTTTTCTCACACTTAGATCACACATTCTTCTCTCTTAAATCCTTTCCTTTTCCAATGATTTGGTTGTTTAAAACAAGTAAGCTTAATTAAGTCAAGGCATATATGGCAAATAAAAACCTTTTCAAATAGGCTAGACTAGAACCATTAAATAAGAACTGGACTGAAAGCCTACAGATGACATGCTTCCTGACTTGTTAATATATGAATACATTTACCCACTAGGTAGGAAGTATTTCATTTGCTTCAAGATCAATCTGATGGCTCGTGGGTGTGTCTGTGCTGTGCCAACACCAGCAGGTATAATGGGACAGACTATGGAATGGGCTCTGTGATGAGCTCTAAGACGGTGGTGGGCTGTTTACACAGGGTCGTGGACCAGACAGAATTGTAAAGACTGGATGGGCTGAGTGTCGGGTCAGCAGCTGCATGTTTTAAGGAGGGTGTAAGATCAAGCAATGAATTCCCTTAGAGTAAAATGTGGCCTGGTGGCTCTAACCTTTAAGTGACCCAGAACGGGCCAGTTTTCCTCAGAGAATGGAGGTAGTAGCCCCTAAGTGAATGTTGAGAGTCAGAAGGGCCTCTACTTACAACTGGCAGATGGAACCATCCCTTCTTTTTGTGGACAGTCATAGTCTGATGTGTCTTTATGAATTCCTGCTGCAAATAATATGGTTTTTGCAAATCTAAAAACACCCTTTGGAAAACCTCACGGCCAAGTCACTCATAAACGCAGATGATCAAAAAGCCCTGGGGAAAACATTTGCCTTCCTTTTATCGTGATGTCCTCTCTGTGTTGAAACAACCAGCCCTAGCTGGGGATATGGCCTCTGCATACTTCTAAAATACCGGTGCTTGGATTAACGTGTACCTCCTGGAACTTCTTTTATAAAAGGGCTTTTTCAATGACAAGTGAGGCATTTTGCCACAATGGGCCCAAGACGGTCAATTCTGAAAGGGTTTCCAAACAAGAACAAGTCATGCCATGCCTCGTTATTGGAAGGTGAACACTTACACGTATACTGTGCTTCCCAGACTTGGAAGTGACAGGCTCAGAATAATTGCTAGTATATGTAGAGCAATATTACACCCAGCTGGTATGTTTTCTTAGGGAAAAAAAAAAGGAAAAAAATGCAGCATTACGACGTGCTTACTAAGGTGCTTCTTCATTCATGTTTTCTAATGGAATGTATCGGACAAACATCTAAAAAACGAACATTACACAGGCATACACATAAGAACCACACAGGAAAAAAAAATTCCCCCTCTAGCTCCCTGAATTTCTGAATGTTGTCTAACCCACAAAATGTTAAAATAGTTCATTTTCATATAAAATTATCTACAAAAATAGATAACATTTACAAAAACCAGATAGCATTTCCAGTTTTCCTTGGCAGCGCACTCAGTCCCCCTTTCCCTCCTTCTCCTCTCAGAAGGTGGCCATCTCCAGCAAAGAGCGCTTGAAGAGCTGGGCGTTCCTGGACAGGTCTGTCACCTGGTGCACCATCTCCTGCAGGGCCGTGGTGCTGGGGTAATGGAGGGCCGCCATCTTGGTCGCCATCACGATCGTCTTGAGCTGCTCGCAGAGCTGGTTGCTCGAGTTCATCACTTTGTTGCGAATGTCCTGGGCGGCAACCTGCCTTGTCAGCGTGTCCCCAATGAACACCAGTTTGTGTGCGCTCAGGATGACAAACTTGCTGTGGGCCACGAAGATGCGCGGGGGCTGCGCCGAGCTGACGCAGCTGAAGAGGGCGTCGATGGCGTTGAGGAGGGAGATGTAATGGGTCTCGCACTGGTCGTAGTAGAAGCAGAGCAGCTGCCGATCCTGAGCACCCACGCTGCTGTTTGTGGTCGGGAGGCTCTGAGAAGGCTTCCACTTGGAGATGTCGTTCTCCACCGGCTTGGTGATTTCTTGTTCCAACAACCGGAACTGACTTAGCTGCAAGGGAGAGAAAAGCAGATCTCGTGAAGGGGAAGGCAGTGTGCAGTCCTGGAACTGAAGCAGGGCTCGGAGTTCAAGGGCAGGGGTTTCAATCCCTCGTAAGTGGCAAGTGCTCATTAGATGGGAGGCTTTGCTTTTCTAAACTGTAAAATGTAGAGTTTGAAAAAGAGGATCGAGAAGAAATCCCCCAGCTCAGGCCCCTGTGGTTGGGTATCCGTCTCTTCTGCGCTAAGGCGGGAAGGCAGCTAGCTTTTCTACTCAGCTCTGTTACCTGCACCTTTACGAGACTTCCATGAGTTAACATTTACAAAGTGCTCAGAATGGTGTTTGGCATATCTCCACCTCTATGTAAATGTTTATTGAACGCTGAGTGGTGGGGAGGGAAAATCAAATGGAGGGATCTCTTTATCAAGTAAATCACTGACAGTTGGCTCCTTCTCTGGGAAAGCCTGACTCTGTCCCTTCCAGACTCTTCGATAAATGACCATCCATGACCCCTTTCTGTTTCTCCGACTCTTTCAGTCAAGATTTGTAAATGTTATTATGCAGTACTACGGGAGAGTAACGCCTATAAATGCATGTGCAGTGTGGCAAAGAGCTTCTCTAAGGGAATCTGAACGCTAATTGTTCATCAGAGCACTTAGCCACCCAGAGCTGTTGAAAGAAAAGAACCTTGCACACAGTCAGACTCAATGAGTGTTAGCTTTCTTCCTTCCTTACTGCTCCCGGCTGGTGTATTTTTAAAGTGCAGTTATAATAATCACATGCTATTCCACCAAATCTTAGGAGAGACCCTTCTTTTGCAGGTAAGGACTATGTGTGATCTGAGCCTAGGACTCCATGATCTTCTGCTCCAAGATAGAGCTCAGTCAGAGTAGGGATTAAACTCATCCAGCTTCTCCCCCAAGAAATGCACAGTGAGCTTTCCTTTTCAACAGAATCTGCTTTAGAAATTACTGTGGTTTTCAACAAGTTCCCTAAAGCCTTCTAGTCCTACTTGGCCAAATGCCAAAGCAGACATAAACAGATACAGGGTGATGTTTGAAGATATTTCGCTTATGCTTTTGCAGATACGTTCGTAAATATATCATCTTATTAGATGGAGAGGTGGGGGGATTTTCTTATTTTATATAGAAGTAACTGAAGTTCAGGGAGGTTAAATGACTTGCCTAAGGTCACAGGGTTGGCTGGTCAGAAAGCAAGGATTAGGACTCTGGTTTCCTATGGTGCCTGGGTGACTCAGTCGGTTAAGCAACTGACTCTTGATTCCAGCTCAGGTCATGATCTCAGGGTTGTGAGATGGAGCCCCTCATTGGGCTCCGCACTCAGTGCAGAGTCTGCTTGAGATTCTCTCTCTCCTTCTCCCTCTGCCCCTCCCCCCACCCCACTCACACTCTTGTGCTCTCTCTCTAAAAAAAAAAATAATAATATAAAATATCTTTTAAAAAAAAAAGGAACTCTGGTTTCCTGAGTGCAGTGTGACAGTTCATGTCTCTACATGTCATTTCATTTCAACTTGAAAGGCATGTAAGTCCTCAATCCATTACTCTTTATTTTTATGCCCTGTACCAGCAATACTCGCCATTATCAGCCCCACTCATGCCCAACTTTTGAGTGAACCTGCCTTGCCCAAATCCCTTATTTGAGGGCTTGGTTGTGTTCTGAACACATTTGATCCTGTCCTCATTCTCTCAGATTGGACCAAGAATAGCCAAGCCATAGGCTGTGTTGTAGGAGATAGACAGAGAGAGGTGGCCCAATCAGACTTTTTTTTTTTTTTTTTTTAGGAATCTGATGAACCACAGTGAAGAGCTATCCGTGCTGTGGATGCTGAGATGAAAAGTCTTCTTTAAAAAGGACTTTGAGTGGCCACTTATGGGTTCTGTAAAGTTCAATGGGAGCCAAATGAGTAGATAAGCAGAGGAAACTGTCAGACAATAGAGGAGAAGGAAGCAGATTTAGAGAAAAGGAAGTACAAGAAGGAGAGAGAATTCAGTCCTAGCTCTCATCGGACTTGGCTGTATCTGCATTTTCTCTTCCTGCACTCCCCTCCCATGGCCTCACTGTAAAACCTGTTTGCTTGGGCTAGCTTAAGTGGGACTCGCTTCTTGAGACCAACAACCTTAACCCAAAGAGTCCTAATATGTTAGACGTACAGAAGTAACCTGGAAAAATGGCTGTTTAGAGATAATCCAGGTACACCAGCTGGATTGCTAAAGCTATAAACTTTCTCTTTGTTCTTATCCCCTATTATAAGCCTTGGAGCTTATTATTATGATTATTTTTAAAGATTTATTTGAGAGAGAGAGAGTGGGGGTGGGGAAGGGACAGTGGGAGAGGCGGGGAGAGGGAGAAAGAGGGAGAAAGAGAGAAAGCGAGAGAAGCAGACTCCCCACTGAGCGGGGAGCCAGATGCACTTGGGGCTCGATCCCACGACCCTGAGATCATGACCTGAGCTGAAATCAAGAGTCGGACACTCAACTAACTGAGCCACCCAGGTGCCCCAGAACTTATTATTTTTTTTTAAAGATTCATTTATTTGAGAGAGAGAGAGAGCATGCAGGGAGGAGCAGAGGGAGAGAGAATCCCAAGCAGATTCCGCACTGAACACGGAGCCACAGAGCCAACACGGGGCTGATCTCACAACCCTGAGATCATGACCTGAGCCAAAACCAAGAGTCAGACGCTTGACCCATTGAGCCACTGAGGCACCCCAAGCCTTGCAGCTTATTTATGCCCAAGTATGCTGGAAGGACCAAAATCATGATCTTCTGAAGGACTACCTTCCTTACAAAGCAGGAAATCTGCAATACTAGGTCGGTCCAGTCCTGGCTGACCTTACCTGATGATGCTCCAGCTGCATCTTGTTCTGTTTGATGATATTTTCTTTTTCCAGCAGCTCTTTCTGTTGCCTCTCAAACTCCTCCTTCCCCTATTATTTTTCAACATAAAGAAAACATTACATCACCCCTGTGATTCACTTGTGCTAACACTTTCACTGACAAATGTGTAAATACCCTTTAGTTTTCCATTGCTTTGGCCCTCTTAGGCCCTCTTAGGCCCTATGAATGCCAGATGGGGATGGTGTGCCCCCCTGCCAGACATCCAGAGTTCCCGTGTAGGGCAGGGCTGAAAACTAAAATCCGTTTCCACGTGGAGTGCCACGATCTCCGTTCCACTTTACCGTTTTGGGAGATCCATGCTCCCCTCCAAACCTCCCCATGCAGTCCTAGTTCTCAGGGTTCTTCTCTAACAGAGTAAAGGCAAACCCATAAACCTAATGCAGGTCTAAATGGGGCCCGCTCTGCACTCCTGGTCTCTGAATCATGTACAACTCTACCCCAAATTAGTATTTCCTAATATGCAGAGCCAGACAACCCGCTAGGGGAATGGGGAATGCCCCTATCTACTCTCTCCTGCACCTTTCCTTAGCAGTGGGGGGTGGGGGTAGGGAGACAGGGCTCAGCGCTCTCCCTTCCCCAGTCTCCCATATGCTCAGGAACTGTAGTTAGTTCAACAGTTCTCAGGATGATCGATCCCTCTCAGTCAAATGAAAGGAATGGCCGAAGAAGATAGCACACCAAATTCTAAATAACGGATCTTGGTCAAATGTTTGAATTCCCCAAAGTGAAAGGGATCCCAGGTCAACAGGGTGGAATTTCCACTTGTAGGAGGCAGACTGTGCCTGCCCAAATTCCCGTGTGCTGGTGCCATTCTAGGTCAGCTGACAAATGCGCAGTGTTCCTCAAGGTCAGCCTGAGGTGGGGTGAAGGTTTTCTGTAAGTGATTAACCACATGAATACGCACATTATAGAGCCGAAGGGGCCTGAGAATTTCTCTAATCTAGAGTTTTCATTTTTTTTTCCTTAAGAGTGCCTCCCTCCTTTTTCAAATATGCAGAACTCTATCATAAAATGCAAACAGAGGTGGGGCTGGTGTGATAATCTGTGGGCCCACGTTCCTACTTGAGGGTCCCTTCCGGCTTGCCCGAGGAGTATCAATGAATCACTCCAACCCCACGCTCCATTCACTTTGCAAATGAAGAAATGACGGCCTAGGAAGGTTCAATACATCCATCACACAGTTAGTGTTAGGGGAAGGTCTAGAACCGAGGACTCAGCACTCTCAGGACAGCATCCTTCCTACTGTACAATGTCACCCCCCCACGTGAACTGTGAATTCTGCTCGCGAACCATTAACCATGCTCTCGCCGCTGGCAGTCCAGCCTAACAGCCGCTGCGCATCACTCCCGGGCTCCCTGAATGTGAACATCGGCGCTTATGAGCCTGGTTTCCTTACCTGCAGGTGGACGTAGTCATAATCATCCATCCAGCTCCTTTCAGAGCCATCGCTGCTGCTACAGTCAGGAGGCTGGTCCTTGCCCAGGCTTGGCGGCAGTGGCTTGCTGAGGGCTGGGGCCTTGTGGTCCCCAGGATGCAGCAGCTGCATCTGGGACGCAGCGTGTGGGTACTCCGTGGAGTTCATGATGTTCTCAGGCCCACTCTTCACGTGCGAGCTGCCAGGGCCCGGTCTGAAGAGGGCGTCTGCGCTGGTGTTGATGGTTGTGGTGAGCTGCTTGGCATCATCGGGCACTGTCTTTGCCACCATCACGAACCGGTCCAGGTCATCACACTTGCTTTGGGGCTTGTTGACGGCCAGAATATTCAGGGACCAGCTGCACTCGTTTAAGTCGTGGCTGGTCTGGCTCAGAATCTGGTGGGAGTCTTCCACTCTTTGGAGCTCCCGCTTCATTTTGTTGTGGAGGAGGGGCTCGGGGAGGCAGGAGGCGTTCGCTACAGCCCCCTTGGCAAAATGGAGGTAGTCCCTCACGAACAGCTCCACCTTGTCCACGGAGGAGCGGATCTCGTTGATGTGTCGTTCCATGTATCCGTAACACCGCCAGTCCGTGGTCACCAGCGCCATGAGGCTGGAGACGCCCACCTCCAGGGTCTGCTGGAGTCGGTGGAGTCTCTCGATGGCTGTGTCCGGATCCAGCAGGAGCCTTTTGTCCTGAGACGGGGAGGCCGACAAGGAAGATTCCTTGGAGGTGGTGGAAGAAGTGGACATGTTGCTCCTGGTGCTGCCCGTGCTGGAGAAAGATAACCGGTTGATACCATCGACCACGTCCTGAGAGCCTTTGGCATCTGGGGTGTTGTGCAGGGGGACGTCGTAAACACCGTCTCTTTCTTCGGGATTTGCTTTCTCACTGGTTTCCGCCGGCGGCTCCAGAAACTGAACCCCTCGGGGGATGTCGTACGCATCGTTCTGGGGGCCCAGGGACTGTCCCAGCTGTGAGGGAGGGTGGTTCAGCAAGACGCTCTGGTGTCTCCGTGTCGCCAGGTCAGCGGCTCCCGGAGCATCACAGTTATATTTTTTGTGAAGGTCCTTCCCCATCGGCTTGATGCTGGTTGGGGGGATGTCATACACGCCCTCGGGTCTGACGTCCGGCCTTCCAGCTTGTCTCACTGGAGGGGGGAAATCATACTCTTTTTCCCTAAGCCCTGCCTCATCCCGGCAAGCAGAGGGTGGAATGGCATATACCTGAAAAATAAGTAGAAAAGGGGCTACTATGTGTTTGGCTGGCTCATGCGCACATGCAGAAACTGAGAAGGACCTTAAAGCGAGGCTAGAATTCTCACCACTCATCATTGGCTCCTGGCTTTTTACCTTCCCCCCGCTTCTGGCCGGTGTTTCCCAAGGCTCTGCTCTGCTCTGTTCTCACTTCCCTCATCTTGGACAGGAGCATCCTTCCCATGGCCTCAGTGCTGCTTGTGTGTGGACCCCTCCTGGCTGAGTTGCCCTCCCGGGGTCCCAGTCCTGCGTTTCTGACCACCTCCTGGGTCTCCTTCCTCGGCTGATCCAGGTGGGGAGGCAGACTACGCATTCCCACACAGGAGGAGACGAGGCTTCGGAAGAGCTGAGGTCTCTCCCTGGATCTGTCAGCTGTGAGATGCTGAATACGTTGCTTCAATGTTCTGACACACAGTTCCCTTCTCTGGACAATAAGGGTAGCTGTACTTCCTGTGCGGGCCGTACCCCGGTGGACGAGAGAGTGCATCAAACACAGCGACCCCTGTCTACAGACTGAGGACGCTGTAACACTTCCCAGAGATAGGAGGTATGTTCATTGCTTGCCAAACTGAATTATTTTACCTTCCTACTGGTTCTCCTTCTCGACTACCTCATTTTTAGTAGAATCCTCTAAATGTGGAATCCTTAGACTTACCTTTGAGATTTTTTTCCTTTCGTTTTTAAAGTAATCTCTATGCCTGATGTGGGGCTCGAAACTCACGACCCCGAGATCGCGAGTTGAATGCTCCCCGACTGAGCCAGCCAGGCACCCCTGGAATCCTTAGACTTATCATTAGCCGTTGTCTTTCCTTCCTCCCATTCACTCTCTCATAAAGACTAGTTTTCCGCCTTTGGTTTGCCCTTCTTGTTTTACCCCAGTAAACACACAAATACACACACAGACACACGCACACGCACCCCTTTTTTGCGGCTCTGTGGTAGCTCACTTACCCCTTTAGTAGGAGGGATGTCATAGACGCCCTGAGGTTTTATCTCTCCCACGGGAACTGAAAACACAGGGCCTTTCACTGATGATGCAGGGATATCGTACACCTGAAGACGAACACTTGCGTTACCCAGAACGGAAATGGCATATACTTGTCATTTCTGACACTACTAAGCCTTTCACTGTGGATTTATCTGCTCTTTGCTGTATGTCATAGGGGTTGGTAGAGTTTTTCTTTTTAGATTTCATATTCTTTGACTTTGATTGAATATAAAAATGACCTTCCATGAAATACCTACACCGTTTGGACTTTGTTTATTTTTAAAGATTTTATTTATTTGTTTGAGGCAGAGAGAGTGAGTGATGGAGAGAGCATGGGGGGGGGCAGAGGGAGAGGGAGAAGCAGACTCCCTGCTGAGCAGGGAGCCGGACAGACAACGTGGGGCTCCATCCCAGGACCCTGGGTTCATGACCTGAGCCGAAACCAGTCGCTTCACTGTTGAGCCACCCAGGCGCCCCACTGTCTGTTTTTTAAACTGTAGTTTAAATTTTACATTTCCTGAACGAAAATGATAAGCGACAAAAGCTTTGTCAGATAAAGGACTAGGATTTCCTGATTAAGCAAATCCAGAAAACATAATTTAAATAGCATTGTTGAAAATGGCTTCTGGATAGATAGCTTCAAGTGAAACGTGCATAATTGGTGAACTTCCCTTGGCTCTTTAGCCCTGAAGGAATGTCACCCTGAAGCCCTCCCCTCCCCCCCGGCTGGGCTGGTACATACCCCTTGAGTGGCATGGGAAGGAGGGATGTCATAGATGTCCTTTTGGTATCTGGACGGGTACTCGTACACGTAGCCCTGGCCTGTCCTCACGGGGGTTATCACCTGTGGGCAGGAAGACATAGACGTGTTAAAGTCCAAGCCCCAGTCCTGAGTGACTCTCTTAGCCTCCTAACCCGGCACTTCTCCATCACCTTTCCCCCATAAAAAGAAAGAAAGAGAAACAAGGAAGGGAAGAGAGAAAAGGAAGGAGACAAGGAGACATCAGGTCAGAACACTTTTAAATCCTCTCTTGAATCCCAATAAAGAACAAATCCCTGAAATAGCTCCACCCCTCTTCCTCCCGATGACAAAACCATCTCAAAGTTGGTCCAAGTCTCAATTCCCAGGATGCACCTTAAGGGAGAACCATTTTTAAATTATGAAATTTTAAATTATGATCTTAGATCACCCCTTTGAAGCAGCAAAACCACAGCATAATGAAAAAAAACCCACATTTTTTTTTAAAGGCTCTGAAACTATTTGTAAAGCGAATAATGCAAATAGAGAGTTGAGCTACTTAAAATTCCTCTCATGCCTTCCCCAGGACGCCTCTTCATGTGACATTATTATTATTATAACTAAAATTCCATAGGTCACTAGAATACTTTTATGAAGCCAACAGCTCAAGCAGTGCCGGCTCTCAGAAGCCTCCAGGAGCTTTCAATCTAACCCTTGAAACAAATGACAGACCGAGTTGGGAACCACCCGGAACAGAGTTCAGGTCTCTTATCATTTTCTTGTTTCCACCGGGGAAGCAGACTTCCCAGACAGTACCTACGTCCAAGGGATGTGGGAAGTCAAACACACCGTCACAACTCTGGCATCTGGAACCAATGCCAATGAAAGGAACCTCACCCAGCAGGCTCGGATTTTCCCATCTACCATCCTTCACTGTGTCCCTAAGCACGGGCAGAGAAATTACTTGAACTGAAACTCATTTGGAAGCATATTTAATCCTCCAAGGGCTTCTAAATGACCAGGGTCTCGTGTCTGCCTAACCCCTGCCTCCCAAATGACTAATAGCAAACCCCCCTTAGTATTGCCCATGTTTTTTTGTTGTTGTTTGTTTGGTTTGTTTTTTTTTTTTTTTGGAGAAAGGGCATTGTAAATTAGGAAGAGTTGGCTCTTCCTTAAGAAACCGTCATCCTTTATCCTTTCCCTAATGTGAAAATTCTGGCGTCAGGCTGCCTACAAAACTATGTGAAAAATGCTCGTGTTCAGCTTATGTTGAGGTGGGTGGAACTCCGCCAAAAGCACCAATGCCCTTCTCCCCGGGAAGCTCTGAAACGCTGAAATCCCTGATGCCTGCAGCTCGTTACTTCTTGCAATGGAGGTAAAGGAGATTAGTATTGCGGTCACCATCCCATCAAATCTCTCCACTGCCTTGGGTTTAAAAAAAGGAATCTATGGCTTTCAAGTTTGTTGGCATGGAGCATACAGAACCATTTACAGAGTGGACACTGTATTGTGCCTAGCAAATCTTCCTTTTAAAAGCAGCGTGCCCTTTGCTCAAGAAAAACGCACTGTGTTCCTAGTGCCCTTATATGATTTTTTTTTTCACTCACTATTGTCCAGGAGAGAAGTGAAGTATCTTCTCTGACTGTATCTCATCAGCTCCTCTATTTATAGCTCTCTATTTTGGCTTTATAATAGAACCTGTGTACAACACAGCTTTTGTTCAGTCTGAAAGTTTCTAAGAGTGGATTCTGTCCAAGGCTGCCAAGTTAGTAATAATGCTAATGGAAAACCAAGGCTGGTTATGCTGAAGGCCAGCTGAGTGGTTCCATCTTTAGTTTAAAGATGGGGAAGGGGTGGGGGGCTGGGAGATAGAGGGGGTGGTGCCGGTATCTGAAAATAGTCCTTGGTGAGATGTAAACACATGGCAAGACCTCAGAAAGGCGGGGTCCTAGACAAAGCTTTTCCTTGCCTTTGTGGATCTTCCCTGGCAGGGAGCATTAGAGCTTCCCGGTATTTAACTTCTCACTTCCTGACAAATGTCACAAAACCTCAACTTGCTCTCTCTTTCTCATTTGGAGGATGCCTGTGGTCATCTGGTTTTTAAAAACTTTGCATTCCAAGCCAGTCATTTTCCTTGTTTATGCATTAAAAGAAACAGATGGTGAAAACCACAAGGGGGGAAGAAACCAACAAAATAGAATCTCCCCCGATTCGATTCCAGCATTCCCGATGGTACCGTCTAATTCACGCTGGTCCACAAATAGCATTTAAAAGGGACCGGCGTTTTGCATCTGGTCAGACACAGCCAGGGTAGACAGAGACCCACTCTGTAACGTCTGAGGGAACGAGGAGCTGGAAGTGTTCTCCTTTTGGACATTCTCCTCCTCGACCCGTTGCTTGGGTGACTTTCATGCCAATTGTGTGTTCTCTCCTCGAGGAAAGTGCTGACTGTTCTGTACCTTACAAAGTATCCAGTTCTGTGGTCATAAGACCTTTTCTTCCTGCTTGACCCAGTACACAAAAACCTTTCTACTGTCCCAGAATTACTGAACCTCAGCCTACGAGGAACAACAAGGTTGAGCTAAGGGAATATAAATTTCAGAAGCCTTCTCTCCTGGGTGTTTGCAGGGCAAGGCGTTGATGGCATTGCTACACAAAAGGCATTTCAAACCTAATTTTCTCAATGACACGAAGTCAGGTTTTTCATTTCCTTTTTTTCCTCCGTTGGTTTTTCTTTTGTGCTCTCCTTTTATTCTGTGTATTTATTTATAGTTACAAGGGCTTAGCCTTAGGAACTACCAAACTGACCTCTTAGTTCATTAGAGTTGATGCAAACGGGGCTAGAAACGGGGATTCCTGGGGCTCTCGGACCAAGGGCTACTGCAGCCCCTTTCCTGATGACCCTGACAGAGGATTTGCATTTTCCGAATATGGATGATCGGCCCCATGAGGAATCTGACTGGTCCTCAGATGTTAGTATACTATTCTTCTTAACTAATTGAAGAGTCTGAAGGTGGACACTTGGAGAAGAGAGGAGAGGAAGGGCAGATGTAGACATTTAGGAAAGGAATAGTACATTTAATAAATGTCCCAGGCAGGGTGGCATCCAAAGTCCAGAGAGTGGGGTTATTGCTCTGATTATGTGCTTGCCTAAAAACAAGCAAACACACATAGGGCCGCCGACCCCACACTCTGACGTGTTTGAGTCACACCATTTTCAGCATCAGAGCCCAGCCACCAAGAGCTGCTTTTAGAGATGATTTAAATACCTCCAGTGTCTCATAATTTTGAGAGCCGCGCATGCTGAAATTTTACAGAAGAGGAGCTCGTGTTTAGGGTGGCAGTGGGGGGCCAGGGGAGCCCGGCAAACAGCATGTATGAGTCAGTGAGCTGGAAGAGAGGCCCGTGGGCCAGGCCACTCACCCCTCCCCAGCCCTTGGCCTGGGCTTGCACCTGTAGCCCAGCAAGGGCCTGACGCTTAGATGCCTGTGGGGCCCAGCAGAGGAGATGCAGGGAGAACGAGCTGGGATTTTGTGCTGGGAAGACAGAACTCATAACCTCCTGAAGGAAAGCAGCCACTCCTCAGCTCCAGCCAGCTGCCGTCCTGAGAAAATGGGCCCCGTGTTGCTAAGTCTCTCAAATTTTCAGGAGAAGCCAGAAATCTGGATTTTTTAATGTGAAATCTGATTTCCAGAATCGGCTCAAATATTTCAAACAGCATCCTGGCCAAACCAAACATGTCTCTGGCCCTAAGGGGGCCCATCTTGTGTTCATCTATGTACTTCTCCCCTCCTCCCTCAATACCTTGAAAATCTCTGAGGGCAGCGCCCAAAAAGCTCTTTAGCAATTCCATTCCTTGGCAAGACGGAGGAACTCCACCATTTTATACCGATGTCCTGTGCGCCCCACCTCTGTGCCTTCACTTGTGCTGTGTCTTTGTCCAAGATACTCTTCTTCCCGTCCTCATAATTCACATTTTATTCAACTTTCAAGGCCAGGCTGAGTGTCTCTCTCCCATGGGGCCTTTCCAGACAGATAGAATATGTTTCTCCTTGGAACGCCCCAAGCACGTTATGCATACATCTCTAAGGGAACTTATCACTTGTGGTCCGTTTCAGTGCCTCCCATGTCTACTCTAGGCATGGTGGAGATAGAGCCCGTTTCTCCTCCATTTGTAGATACAAAGCAGGGCCTAGCACAGTGCCTTGACTGTAGTAGGCTTGGATAAATGCATTGACTGGGTATATTAATGAGCTAAAGGAAGACTCGAGGCTTTTCTCAAGCAAGATGGTGTGGAACTGGACAGGACAGGAAACAGGGTCCGCCTGTGTAGGATGAGGTTGGTTTCCAGGTGAGTCAGCTCTTGGATGAGTGGGACCCATGGGAGAAGGGGCAGAACGGGCTCTTCTCAGCCACGCATGGGAAGGTCGGGCAAGTGAGGAAGCCAACAAAGCAGAGTGAATTTTAGATAAAATCAAGACATCAGAAACCACGGAAGCATGTTCACCTGCACCACTGTTTGGTGCAAACCACCATGGAGGCCAAGACGGGCTGCTAGATGGTTTCCTTTTCCCCAGTCTAGAGGCTGCGTGTGACATGAGCATCTGTGTTTTTTTCAGCCCCAAGCTAGAAACATATGGGGGAGTTTTGCAAAAAGAAAGCAAAACAAACTCTGCAGTTTACGTTAATATCAGAAGGAAAACACAATGGAAAGGAACGGGAGTTGTGTATCACAGGCCATGGCCACACTTGGTCTTTAACTCATGGAAAGGATTCGGTCTGATGAGGGGAGTGATTGAGAACATAAGCCGGACTCAGGCAGAGCCGACTCTACCACATGGGAGAATGTGACCAAGGCATCTGTCCATTCTAAGCCCGTTTCCTCATGAGTAGAATGAGGCTATTAGTGTATTAAATGAGATCAAGCACATAAAGTAGCCGGCATCGGGTAAACCCCTTAAGCCTTAGTTATTTCTATTACAATCCTCTTATAATTGCTGCGTTATATGCTTTTTACTTTTCGACTTAAGTTGTGGACCTGGTAATTCAGATCAACCATCCTACTGAAGACAGCTTTTAGAAAATGAGGAAAAGATATTAAAAATCTTCTTCACAGGGGCTCCTGGGTGGCACAGCAGTTAAGCGTCTGCCTTCGGCTCAGGGCGTGATCCCGGCGTTATGGGATTGAGCCCCGCATCAGGCTCCTCTGCTATGAGCCTGCTTCTTCCTCTCCCACTCCCCCTGCTTGTGTTCCCTCTCTTGCTGGCTGTCTCTATCTCTGTTGAATAAATAAATAAAATCTTTAAAAAAAAATCTTCTTCACAGCATTAAAGCATTAAAAGATAGTAAAGAATGATCAGGTCCAAATTTGGGAGCAGAGAAAGAATTCACAGAGGTCAGCCCACACTTCAACACTGCTTTTTTCCTGGGGGACATTTGTTGATGTGAGACAGGTGTCCGAGAGGCCACACTGTGTGTTTTTGCAACGTCTTTGGGTGCGGGGGAATATTGGACTCTAGGGCTCCCCATGGTTGTGACCCTCATAACCACCCCCCCCCTTTGGGCTGGGATCCTAAGGGCTGCATGTAAAAGTGAGAAGCTGCTGGAAGGCAAGCCACCCTTGCATGGCTGAAACCAGGTTTTCACTCATCAGGGTCAGAAAGAACATCTCAAAACCTGAAATTAGATTTATGTGTGGCTGGGAGGCTGGCACAAGCAAATAAAATCCTCTCTGGAAATAGAGAACATCTTTATGGGCCTTAAATTATTTCTTACAAATATTTAAAAATACAATGTCCACCCTACAAAGATACCCAGGAATACAGGAGACAAGACAGCAGAAAAAGACAACAGCCAATTTTTGCTCTCTTCCCAATATGTGGAGGATGTGGTCTGTGTCTTAGTGACCACAGATCTCGAGGCTGTTTGCTTTCAAAATGTTTTGTGATTAAACCATGGGGGCAAACAAAATTTAATCATGAGATATGAGTCAAATAGAAAGAAATTAATCTTTACCAGTGCATACAGTGTTCCCAGTGAGGTCTATGAGGTGATGGGAATTTCACATCAAAGCAGTAAATGACAAGAGACTTTGGTTCTCGATGGCCATCAGTAGATTTACTTGGGTTACTATTTTACTCTGGTCTTATCAGTATTGCCATTGTCACAGTTATCACTGTAACAGCCCAAGACACTCCAGTGGAAAACCCCAGGAGAAAAACGTGCTTTATGAGGCATAGAAATAAACCTATTTACCCAAGAGAAAGATGGCAATGTCCCAAACCCAGGACTCTTGATTGGATTTCTCTTCAGACAAGGCCTTTTCAGTGGAAGATCACAAGCTGGGTTTGTCAAGAGGATCTCCATACCCAACTGGAATGTCTAGAAACAACATACTTTCAAGACAACTCCTGCTTACATAGTATGCCTGGGGCCAAGGTCTCAGCAAGTCTCCGTGGGCATCCACTTCACCTCCTCAGAGCAGAGCTCGCTGGCGGGTGCCTGGGAGTGGGGCCTAGCTGCTGTGAAGGCCCTGAGATTAGGAAGCCTTCTCAGCTGGCATGCCTCCGTTCAGTGGCACGCTGTGGGAAGTGGGAGCGGAGCCAGCTGTGCCAATCATGCAGGCAGACCCTCCCCGCCCCTCGAATCCTATGAAAGCCAATTAATAGGGTCTCAGGTCCCGCCATGTTCTGCCATCCTTCCTTCTGACATCAGCCCTACCACTTGCTACTTGTGGCAACTTCTCATCTCTCTCCTCCAGCACCCACGCCTGTTTTGGTTCCTTCCCTCCTGCCATGCTACCAGCAACGTAAAGAAGAACAAAAAACAGTAAAAAGGAAGCAGAAAAATCCTACTGTTTGACAGAAAGAACTGGGTGGAATGGATAAGAGGCAGAGATGGGGTGGGGAGGGGGGAGCAGAGGTCAACTGTTCCAGGGTATGCTTATCCTTATTATTGCTCATACTTCTACATTTGGTAGATGCCTGCTTCAATGATTACAAAAATCATAAAAATAGAATTTTTAATCATTTTAACAGAATTTTTAAAAATAAGAAGAAATCCCACTTGGAAGGGTAGGGAGGGGCCTTTGTAGCTATTTGGATTTCTGTGCCCCATGATTTAATTCTCTGGGTCTAAGTCTCTACATTGCAAAGCAACATCAGAAACAGCCAGAATGACACAATCCTTTCTTCTGATATCCAGATAATGCCTCGATAAATGACCACCGGAGTTTACCCCTCAATCTAGCAGAGCAGGAACGTGCGTACCGGGCTCCTGGCGTTCCGCCCCAGGGCCTCGTCAAGGCCTAGGCAGCCCAGGTAATGAGTAATTGATGAGAAGTTAAAAAGTGCCACTGTGCCGTAATAATTACAGTACAGATTTATAACTCCGCCATTAACAGTACCTAAGATTGTCTGAATTCAAAAGTAGGCCTCACTGATTAGCAGTCGGCCATTTGCATTTTTCTTGGCATCTGCAGAAAGTAAAATTAGATTGCTTCCTGTCCATCTCTAATCTCCCCTAACCCCCTGTTTTATTTATACTATCTCTGGATTTCATGCATTAACAAGAGTATTTAGATTTCTCAAACCGCCCACTGGAAAGGACTTATTTCACATAAATGCCCTTAAAAAGCATTCACAGAGCTACCACGGTATTTATTAGATCTTATAATAACCTCTTTGTCTTAAAGCCCATGAACTATGTGACCCTTTCCCTTTAAAGAAAACCCTTAGGGAGAGAAACATCACTATTATCACTGCCTCCCCGTTAGAACTTGGATCCAGTTTTCAGAAATGGCAAAGTTATAGAGGTTTTTCTGTTTAAAATCCAAGATTACTAGTTTCTTTTCTATGACCAGAGGAAAAGCCACATGTTGCCTCCGCTGGATTTATTAATTCTCTATAAATTCTCTCTGCCCAGCTTGGGTGTAGCAGTGAGCTCATTTATTATTCGCATAGCAACAATATAATGAAAACCGAATCTGGCCCGAAAAATACACCCTCGTGGGCCAAGTGCGTGGCTTATCCTTCCTAATGCTTCTCTTGAGCTCATCGAGGTTTCTCCTCCTCTGTTGTTGGGCGGTGATTTACTTTCCTTCAAAGACATTCTGCTGTCTGGTTTTTAGGCTAGAATTCAGCCTTTTGCTTGCCACATCTCAGTCGTGGCCAGTCTCTCTCTCTCTCTTTTTTTTTTTCCGAAGGAGGAAAAAGTCAGAACCGAAGCCTCAGAAGTGGAACGGGGTCACTTTCATTCGACACAGCATTCGGGAGGGAGGCAAACCACTCCATGGAAACAGTGCCCCGATTGTCAGGCCTCTAGCACGCCTCCCCTGCTGCTTTCAGGAAGCTCTTTGTGCGGCAAGTGCTAAAGCAATATTTAGCTATGGAGTGACCAAGCGCCAAAGAGCAGCTCGAAGGCTTTAACGTGAAAGAGCATGGCGGGGAATGATGTCTGGGCTCCCACAGCGGTGGAGGTCTTTCTCCGGACAGAGCTGAATGTGCCCCGTGACGGAGCTGGGTACAGCGAAGTCACTTTTTATATCCCGTGGGCCGAAATGATCCTGGAGAATCATAAAAGGCACCAGCACTTTGGTTCTTTGGATGTCCAAATGAATTCAACAGGACACCAAGCACAACGTCTAGATTTTGAAACGGAGTTTAGAGAGATGCCCGCAAGCTGCCTGAAAGGGGATGTGATGATGGAAAGGGAGCAAGGCATCCCCATTTCTGTACCCAGATGCCTGCAGCGCTCGGCTCCTCCCACGCCGGAGACCCCCCGGCTTCACTGGGGGGACAGGACGCAGTGGCTGATGGGACAGACCCATCACGTGGCAGAACGTGGAGCTGCGGCAGGGCTGTTGGCGTCGAGAGACACGTGACCTGCCAAGGGCCTCTGCCATATCCGAGAGGATTGGAGGAAAATGGACCGAAAAGTAACAAGTTCTAGGAGGAAACACACTCTTAGCTTTTGGTACCAAAGCAGGGAAGAGAGTTCTGCAGAAGCCACTCCCTGGAAACTGTTGTCACGTACAGGGATGGGCCTGCGGGAGGTTTGGGTCTCCGTGGCTCAGCATACCCCCCACCCCCTTGTTCCTCCTGCTCCTTGTCTTCTACTGCCACAGCTCCATCCTCTAGAGGCGACTGCGGTTTCTAGATGGGAAGGCAGACGGCATCCCAAAGGACGAGTAAGAAGGTTTGCCAAAACTTACGGGGTCAAGTTGAAAATTTATATCGATGCCTGAGTGTCTTTTTCTTTTTTCTTTAAGAATCTTGAGGTCCAGCAGTTTTACTAAACTTTTCAGGTGACTCTGGGAGAGTAAGGTAAGGATATCTGGATCATAAAATTTTAGCAAAGACCATTAGAGATAATCCAACCCTACTCCCCATTTCACAGTTGAAGGAACCGAAGTTCAGAGAGGTTATTCAGCTGGTTAATGACAGAGAAGTAATAAGAACCTGGTTGGCTGCGTCTGGCGGTCCACCCCTACTTTTCTCAATGTCCGGTTGCTTACATTAGCAAGACAGATTAGAAATTTACTAGAAATTTACTACTTTCCTAGTTTCACAGACAAACTCACTTTCTTGTTGGAGAGGTAAAACTTGAATTCTGGCTATCTTAAATTTTGGGCATGCCCCTTTCCCTGGCAAGCGCATTCTGGGAGATTGAACTAGACAGCAGTCTCTCCTCATCCATGATGGATATGTTCCAAGACCCCCAGGGGATGCCTGAAACCGTGGTTAGTACCGAATCTTATATATATATTATGTTCTTTTCCCTATATATACATACCTATGATAAAGTTTAATTTATCAATTCAACACAAGAGATGAACAACAATAATAAAATAGAACAATTATAATGACATACTATATATGAACGTGGTCTCTTTCAAAATATCTTACTGTACTGTACGCACCCTTCTTATGACGACATAAGACAATAAAATGCCTACGTGATGAGGTGATGTAGGCATTGACTGTATGTCAGAAGGAGGATCATTTGCTTCTGGACCCTGGTTGACCATAGGTCAACTGAAATCATGAGAACAAAACTGTGGATAAGGGGTAACAACCGTGTCTGGTTAAATGAAGTTATCCATCTGGGCCAACTGGAAGTCATTTGAAAAATGGTGCTTCCAATGGTAGCCAACGCAGCAATCGTCTCAGTGATACCACGGTCTTTACATCACCTTCATCATCTGCTCAGGACTTCTGGATCAGCCTGCCATGAAACGGACCACTGCAGCCGGGTGGCGGGAATTTCCACCTTCCTCAGCTCACACTCCGTCAGCATAGAGGCTACTCTCCAGCTCTGGGGTGGGAGCCTTCTGAAATGACTTTAATTCTTTCTGGCCAAGGTGATGCTGTTTAGCACCCAGGATTTTGATGAGCTGGAATTGCTAATGAAATGTCTTAAACATGCCCTCTTATTTTAGGGCTTGGCAACATCAACCATTAGCCAGGATGTAAAAATCATTAGCTTCAGATTCATACAGACATGAGTTCAAATATCAAGGCCACCTCTTACCAGAGGTATGTCCTTCAGCAAGTTAACTCCCCTCTCAGACCTCAGATCCCTCCCCCATAAAGAGAGGAGGGTAAGGAACACCTTATGAAGCTGTTGAGAAGATCAGATGAGATTATGGATGTAAAGTCCCTAACATGGAGTGAGGGCCCGAGGGCACTTTCGGGTTACCCCCTGCTTTCGTCCTACACCTATCCTGAAAAATGAGTAACTTCATAGCGTGCTAAGGGCTACACAGTCAATTGGTGGTAAATTTGAAAATAAATGACTGTTACGAAAAATTACTGGTTTAAGCACACCCTGACTTAAGAAAATCCAAGAAAAATTACTCAAATAAATCAGATGTGATTATAGCATTGGTGAAGATTCTTTGCTTCAAAAATTGACCTACTCTGGAGTCCCCTTGAAGAGAGGATCCCTTGGTACTCTTCAAATGTTCCCGAGTTACACAGAACTTTGAGAGAAGACACACTGTTCTAAGTGAGTCACGCTGTGACTCCGTAGCCAGAAGCAGCATACCTCTCTAGCAGTGTACCTTGACAACTGGGTGTATGGCACTATTTAGAACCAAGTGCACTTCTGATGGGATCTCGTTGTACATTTTCCACAATGTACTCAAATAAGCCTGCTTTTAAAGATGCATTCCACCAGTATGAAGTCTGAGTTTTGTCATCAAAGCAAATAAATAAATGCATTCTTTTTTCTCACTCACAAATACAGCATTATCCACCCAGCCAGACATCACACCACACACAATATCTGACCCATTCACTCTGATAAGCATAGTCACTTAGCATGAAATCATTGAAAAAGGAAGGAAGATTACCTCTGTTTGCTCTGGTGTGGGTTTACAAAAAGTTACTGATGCACTCTTAGAAATACGCACTATCTATGAGCTTTATGACAAATTGCAACTGAGTTAGAAGGCCTTGGCATTGACCAAACAAAAAAGACCTTTGTACATTTTTAGGGAGGTGTTCCAGTTTGCTCATTCCCCTGGCGTGGGTGGCTCAGCTGGGAGGAGAGACTTCTCGTTTTCAAAGTGAGCTCATAAAGTCCTGCCCCAAAGTGCTCAAGGACCTCCAATTCTGTGTAAGATGTAGAATTCATCTTGACTCTTGAGGGTAAAGAATTTAGATGGAAGTTCACTTCTCCACACAGCCCCAAAAGCCATGTATTGAGGGGGAAAAGAATTTAAATTCAGATTATCTTTATAGAGAGTTGCATAATTCTGAAACATGGTCCTACTATATGGAGTTTATAAGTGAAGAAGCCAGAGGTACTCTGTGGCCTGTCAAACTCAGATTCTCCCTGCTGTTTTCAAGGGGTGTTATGTGTGTGTGTGTATAGGAAGAGAACAAAGGAAAGTGAGGTGTAGTCAGGGTTTATCTTCTCGGGCACTTTCATTTCCTCTAAATCTATTTTTACTTGTTGGCAGACAAATCATACTGCTAAGATATAGCAGTTAGCTGGCTGGTAAGTCAGTGTTGCTCCAGGCGACCAGATTTCACAACGCTTCAAATCCCAATAAGGGAAGTCCTCTGTTCCCTAACCAATGGCTTTGGGTGAGGGGGTGTGTGTGTGCGCGCACACATGCGTGTGTGTGTGTGTGTGTGTGTGTGTATGTGTAATTCCTGATGACTCAGTGTCTAAGAAGGTACAAATATTATAGCGAATCTATTTCTGGTTCTTATGTTACCTTTCAGGAACGGGACTGGAAGACCTGGCAAAAATCTTTTAATCATTTCCTGCCAACATTTGGCTGTGTCCCATTTCGGAAGGTAGGACACGGTCTTTGAAGATGATGTCATGGGGTCTGGATAAATCTAAAGTTTTCTGAGTGCCACCCCTGACATAGTACTGGCCAGTACCAGCCCAGCACATCATACCCTTGTAATAGCCATTGCAGTTTTAATGAACCCATGAGCTTCCCTTGAGATTAAGTGAAGAGCCTGACATATTTTGGGGACCAAAGAGGAGGGAGTAAATGGCTGGGATGCAGACAAAAAGCTTCACAGAGGAGATGAACATTGACATATGGGCTTGAAAGTATGAATAAGAGTTTACCGATGGAATGGAGAAGAAAAATCATTCTAGGTAAATCACAGAATATGCAAAGCTCTGCTTCCCAGCAAAAATAGTGCTGTTCTCCTCTTTAGGTGACCTTGGAGGAGTCAACTAATCTTGTCTACTTTGGGCAAAATGCATAAAAGTTACGCTCTCGGCACCTGGGTGGCTCAGTTGGTTAAAGATACAACTCTTGATTTCAGCTCAGGTCATGATCTCAGGTTCATGAGATCGAGCCCCACTTTGGGCTCTGCACTCAGTGGGGAGACTGCTGGAGAGTCTCTCTCTCTCTCCCTCAGCCCCTTCCCCTGCTCGTCCTCTCTCTCTCTCTCGAATAAATAAATAGATCTTTAAAAATAAATAAATAAATAAATAATAGGTAGGCTGTCAGACATGCTGAACTTTACATCAATCATGCTTTGAATGCCCACTTGTGTAGAGATAGTTATGATTACAGAAGAGAGATGGTGGCATTCCCCAACACCTTTCCTAGGGGAAAACTACCATGTAGAATCTGACATACATTGTAAGAGATTGTAATAAGCTGGATGATAAGATTTAAACAGTGCGTGATAATCCGATGGGTGATGAGATCAGAACCACTTTTCAGTTTACTTAAAGGTCAACTCAAATTAGATGCTTCATTTCTTACTTCTGCCTCATTCCTTCATTCATTGGCTGGCACTCATGTGCTGACACTTTGCTGTGAGCGTGGCCTATAGCAGGAAATGCCATACATGGAAATGACATATGTGAACGACAGCCCTGGCCCCTGCCTACCTGAATGGAGCTTATAATTTAGCTCAAAACTGATCTTCAGAAGGATGCAAAACAAACCTGGTTCCATCAGTTACTATACAAGTGACATGTCCAAAAAATAATCAGAGAAACACATATCATTCTCTGTGTGGATCAAGGCACAGAATGGATAAACTCAGGTGGCAGTTTTACTACTCACTGAAGCCGAAAAATGAGGCTATTTTAGACCTTTGTGGCCCTTAGGCTTTTGGACCTTTGGGGGCTCCACTCCCAGCCACAGTCCCTTAGTAAGTAAAATTTTTGCTTTTAAAGAATTGAGAACATTACAATATACATAATTTAGCTTTTCAAATGATTGGACTGTGAGTAACTCAGTTAATTTAAAATTGCCTGTGAGTCCTTGGCAATCACAGGGCATATTTAGAAATCTTTGCAAAGTGAGAAAATTCTAACCTATAAATTGTTTTCAAATGTAATAAAATAGCTCTGAGCTCTCAATGTAGCAGTTAATGAAGGTGACTTATTTTGTTTCCTGCACATTTATCTAAATGTTTATTAATTTATATTTTGCAGTTTTTGTGTTTCGTACTTTGGAGTCAAAATTTTATTTGGGGGGGCTCTCAGACATTCTTGCAGGCCTGGGCATTCTGCCCATAATGCCTTAATGGATAAAACGGCACCGCACCCAAAACCCACAGGGCAAAAGACCAATGAAATTAAGAAAGGTGTCAGTGTATATGGTTTCCAGGTAACTGTAAGAGTTCTTTTCCACTCCGTGCAAACTTCTTGTAGAATCAAAGAGACAGAAAGCCACGCACTCAAAGGGAACGGCCTATGTGTTAGTAGTAAAGTATTTGCATATTTGATGTACAATCAGAAACATAAACAGGGCCGAGGCCATTCAAAACAAACTCTGAGAAAGGAAAGACAAGCAAGGGAGAAGAACTAATTTTTTAAGTCCCCACTGTGCTAAGCCTTGCGCCAGGTCCTTCCTGTGTGTTGTTCTATTGAATTCTCACAAGAACTCTGGGAGGTAGTTGTGTTTGTTCCCATTTTACAGATGGAGACACCAAAGCCCAGGGAAGCTGAGGAACTTGCCGAGGGATTGATAGCTATGAAGGAAGAGAGCCAAGGGTCGGCCTAACCCCAAAGCCTATACTCTTTGCACAATACTCATGTTGTCTTGTTTCATAAAAGGGTGGGGATGACCTGATTATCTTTCTAACCACTGATACAAGTGATGCATGGCACTTATGAGTGCCATGGGATGAGTAGAGGCGTCTTAGGTGGGCAGAGGCTGCAGTTTCCCAAAGAGCAAAGTTGAAGTGAGAGAAGGCAGAACGTTTTTTTTCCTCTTAAATGATTCATTCATGGAGAAAACTGTGGTGGATAGAAGTCCTAAGTCCACAGTCTGTAGCAACATCAAGGGAATATTTAACTATGGGGAGTCCCGAATCACAATCAGATTGGAACATAGCCAGCCCCCCATCATGGTCACTTCACAGTGTTTCTCGAAATGCAGTCCTGGGTCACCTCCCCCAGAACTAGCTAAGGAGCTCACCCCAGGGCAGATTCCCAGGCCCCAGGATTAGAATGTCTGGTGGGAAAGGCCTGGAAATCTGCATTTCAGCTCACCTTCCCAACCTCTCCAGATGATTCTTACGTTCTCTAAAAGTTTTAAACCACACTTTCGTAACAAGATCCTCCTCCGATTCTTTTTCTTCTTTCACAGCTTTTAAAGACCACAGCTTAAACTTCCGGAATGTCCGGTTCTGGGCTTACCACCATTTTACAGATGGGAAAGTAAAGAGAAAAATGGGTATAGGGCTATTCACTAAGTCAGCTGCAATAAGAACTCAAAAAAGAAAAAGAAAAAAAAAAAAAGCCCGAAGACAAAACAAAACCCAAAAAGCCTGCCTGATTCTTGCTGTACTGAGATTAACTCTTGGGACCTTGGCTTAAGTCATTTCTGTGATTCTCACCCACTGAGAAGATCCCTACACAGAGGAAAATGTTGACAGAAGTTTTTAAAACAGCTATTATCTGGAAGGTTAAAATTACCTTTTAGCAGCCAAGCCATCTCCACTAAGAAGGAGGGAGAGGAGGAGGGAAGGAAGGATGGAAGGAAGGAAGGATGGAAGGAAGGAAGGATGGAAGGAAGGAAGGAAGGAAGGAAGGAAGGAAGGAAGGAAGGAAGGAAAGAAAGAAGGAAGGAAAGAAGGACAGAAGGCAAAAGTGAAAGAAAGAGGGGGAGAAAGAGAAAGAGTCTGAGAGCAAGCAAGGGAGAAAGGGAGAGAGAAAAGAGGAGGGAGAAAGGAGGGAAGAGAGAGGGGAAGGGAAGGAAGGTTCTTCTTCCTCACACCCATGGTGGTTCGAGCCAGTGGCCCAGGGGACACGATGGAGGGGGTCAGCCTAGGGGACCAGAGGCACTCAGATGACTTTCAAGGTGAGGTCAGGCTATCCTGCAGAACCCTTGGTGTTTGGCAGGGAGGAGCCAGGACTGTTCCCTCCTGCCCTTCCCATCCTTGCTGCCATGTTTCCACCTCGGACTCCCACGGCTCAAACTTAGCACTGCAGGCATTATCTACTTCTCGGTTCTGGTCAAGTCTCCCCCCGTAAGGGCTGGCAGAGATCCGATTCGGAAGTTGGCTTCCTCCTACAGGAATCATCTGCCTTTTGGTAAACATAAAATGTTCCACTGGTTTTAGAATTAGACAAACAAACAAAACATTGAGTTCAAGCGCACACCCCAACATCAATCCAAGGGAAGGCGTGGTCAAAGTCTCTCCCCTTTAAAAGGATGGAGGGTCAAGGAGCAAATCTGCAGTGCAGTTACGGCAAATCAAATGGGAAGAAGTCTGAAGTACTTTTCAGACTTGGAACTAAAAAGGTTGAGTCTAAAAAGGAAAACATGTCACCTTCCTGCCAAAATAAACTGTGATGAAAGTTTAGACCCTACCACCTTTCAGCCAAGCATTTCCTGTTCTGGTCTCCCTCGTCTGCCTCACACTAGCTCAGATGAGGGAGAGCTATTTTTAAGGTGCAAACAACCAGGACTAAGAATGAGAGAAGTTATTTATTTATAGTTACACCTTTCAACTGTTCTTTTTTCCCTCTGGAGATAGAGGCTTGGTTTGGCTTTCCCTTTGAATCTAAAGTCCCTGGGGTAAGAAGGACTTTGAAAGGTCATGATGGAGTCACTGCAGACAGTGGGCAAAACAAGTCACCACTTCTTGAGGAATTCCTCCTCATATGGGTGCTCTCGGCTTAGGCAACAGCACAGGTGCTCTTGAGCAATGGTTTTTAATACAAACCTTTTGCATAAAAGGTGATTTGAAAATACATTCGTGGTTTTGTTATTTGAAGGACTCCAACAGTGATCCTCCCCCCTTTTTTGTCCAACAGAGAATTCCATTATCATGTGAATAGAAGTTCCATAATGGATTTGGGTTTGTAAATTCAGCCTTTGTGATTAGATTTTCTTGAGGCAGGACACATGCCTATGTAGTGTTCTTGGAGCCAGCAAGCTCCTTCTTGTATCTAACTGCATCTTCCCTTATTTCTTATTCCGTTAAATGAGTCCATTCTTAATACCAAACCTCAAAGGACCCATTTTAGACCCTTCGAATTTGCCGGTAAACAAAAGAGAAATGCCCTCGCTTGTAATGCTTGCATAAGCACGATCTTGGTGTTGGCTATTACCCCCGTAGTTGACTAGCATTACTTTCTTTCCAGTGTGTATTTCCACCTGACATTGCAGTGTTTGCTTGTCTCCCCACTACAATGAACAAAGCTTTGTTCATGCTTTAGTTTATCACTGTATCACGAGCATCAAAAATATACTGAATGAAGGGTGCCTGCCGGGCTGGCTCAGCTGGTGGAGCATGTGACTCTTGATCCTGGGGTTGGGAGTTCAAGCCTCAGGTTGGGTGTAGAAATTACTTAAAAAAAATCTTTAGGGGCTCCTGGGTGGCACAGTGGTTAAGCATCTGCCTTCGGCTCAGGGCGTGGTCCTGGCGTTATGGGATCGGGCCCCACATCAGGCTCCTCCGCTATGAGCCTGCTTCTTCCTCTCCCACTCCCCCTGCTTGTGTTCCCTCTCTCACTGGCTGTCTCTATCTCTGTCAAATAAATAAATAAAATCTTTAAAAAAAAATCTTTAAAAAAATATATATATACTAAATGCTTAAAATCAATTTGATCAACAAATTTCTATTTATGTCAAATTGTTGTGACATTTGGAATTATATAGAGTGCTGAAGAGGTCCTTTCCTTTTTTTTTTTTTAAACATAATGGTTTCCTAAATATTCTGGCTCTACTGTTTTCACCCACTGGCTCCGGCATTATTATAGGAATTACTTAAAGGACGAGAGGATGGCTCCTTTCTAAATTCACTAGTATCCATGTGTTCACTAAATGGGTCAACCTTGAAACTAACAACTCTACAGAAAAGTTGGTTGGCATGACCCACGGCCAGCTTCTTTGCTCCCTTTACTTCTGGTGGGTTCTTTGTGCAGCCAGGCCAATGGGGTCATGGTTCAGCTTTTGGTGAAAGGAGAGTCAGTCCTTTCTGTATCATTGTACTTGTTCAAAATTTGGTGCCTTGTACCACTCAAGGAGGAAACAGAAAAGACTGGAAACTGTTTGAGTGTAGAACCTAGGTCTTAAAGCAGTTCTATCAGAAAAACAGAGAGAAGCAACTTAATGACCCAGTATGATCTGGAACAACACAAGAATTTATAATGAGATGAGAACAAAGTTTTGCTGACCAATGAATGGATAAATGGTACAAAACTAATGCCCGACATCAGGTATTTAGGTACTTACTCTTTGCAGGATTATTCACTTCTTGAACGTTTCAAGTTCTTGTTCTGGGAACATTTCTATTGTTCTGAGTGCAATGGAAACAAGTAAGTAGGAACAAAAATCCAGTTGGTCACTCACTCACCTTTTTGCTTAAATGGGGACCATTAGCCCCCCCAATGCTTCTCTGCGCTGATGGTGGTACTTGATACACATCTTGTTCCTGGGTACCATGGCTAGTGGGGACCTGGTAAATTCCCTGATGTTGGTAGGAAGGCGGCACTTGGTAGATGCTGTCTCGAGGGGCACCGTGTGGGTTTGGCACTTGATAGAGCTTCTGTTGGCCAAAGGTCTGATGCGTTAGTCCAGAAGTCGGCTGGTCCTGATTGGAGGGGGTCTCTTGAATGGGGCCAATCAGAAGCTTCACGCGGTTGCCTGGGACAATGCCTTGTCGACCATGTAAGGAGCAGAGCCACCATCCTTCCAGTCCTCCTGTGTTCTGCTCTATGACAGTCAGGATATCTCCCTTGCGGAAGGCCAGTTCCTCAGCACACTCTGGGACATTGTCGTACAAGGCCCTTGCCATAAGATTCTAGGAAGAAGCGAACAGAGGGATTTCATGTTAGAATGCTAGCTCAGTCCTTTAAACACTGAAAGCCCGTGCTCTTATGGAGAGGCACGCTTCCTGGAAGGGAGGGAAGAACAAATGTGAACAATAGCCTGTAAAGAGAAAAACAGATGGTGCAGACAAAACACAGATACATACGTACTGTGTCTGCCGCCAATGACATCAGACTGCCTCCTCGGCGAAGCTCGGAACACCACAAGAGTTCTTTCCTCTAGCTCTAAATGCTGTGCCAAGGAATTATGAGTAGCACTGGTAAAGAGTTCACTACACAAAAATACTTTTCTTCCTTTCTTAAAGCCAGCTTAAAGAATAAAATATTCCAAGATCTTCAGATGTGCCACAGCAGACATTTCTCAAGCTTCTCATATACTGGAGGCAGAGAGAGTCAAAGAAAATCCCAAATAACAAATGGTACACATGACATTTATATCTGGTGTTAAAATGGAAACAAAAGTAGACTTATATGCCTTGGCGGGGCTTACAAATTCTTATTCTCAGTTGATCAAGAAGTCCTTGGATCCAGGGAGAACTGACAGGCAAGTATTGTTTCCATGATAATCAAGCATGGAGCATGGGGTGACAGTAGTCTACATCTCCAGATC
This sequence comes from Ailuropoda melanoleuca, assembly GCF_002007445.2. Taxonomy (NCBI): domain Eukaryota; kingdom Metazoa; phylum Chordata; class Mammalia; order Carnivora; family Ursidae; genus Ailuropoda; species Ailuropoda melanoleuca. The sequence continues at coordinate 15,172,046 of NC_048222.1, read as the reverse complement.
GGATGGCAGGGAGCAAGGAAGAATTTACCGCATGTAGGTAGATGTCACCACTTTCTTTTTTGGTCTTTTATTCATACCTTTCCTGAAGGCCCCTCCTCACCCTGCCACTTTTTCCCCCTACTTCTTGAATCTCGCCATTCACATCAGAAAGGCTCTGCCTTTCCCTTTCATGGGCCCCAAACACTCTCTCCCTTTGTATGAAGGCCCGTCTGGCACATTCAGTACTAAGCAGACAGCCAAAGTAGGCATTCAGCAGAGAGTGGGCAAGCAGTACGTGCTGACATTCTTGGAAGCCCTTCAAAGGCTCTGAAGATTTCATTTCTTGGCGTCAGTCATGTTTCACAGTACGATGGCGGCCATCACCACATGCCCGCTCCTTCCCAGCACACAGAGGAGTCGGGATGCTGTAAATTCATCACAAGCACTTGGAAAACTAAAAGTGATCTCTCCGGTGCTTCACTTAAGTGCCTGGATGCACTTGAGTCACTGGGACGATGATCATTTGTGGGAGGAGGGACGGCCTACAGGGTGGAGCATGTTTGGGACTTTACATATTCGTGGAATTTTGGGCAGTTGTTTGGATTTCTGCCCCCCCCACTTTGCTTCTCTAGAAACGTGGACTTCATCTTCCAGCCCCATGCTTTTCATTCCGTTAGAACTGACATACATTAATCATCTCCCCCTGTACTATGCCCCATAACCACAGTCTTGTGCTGGGTGCTGGGCCTCCTCTCTGAGGGGGGGACTGTGTTATGTAAGGCAGCTCCCCTCCTGTCAGTATCTGGGAGGGGGTCCTACTCTTACAGTTAATCCTCTTAGTGCAACTACTTAACCTAAGAAAAGGAGATCAAGCCATAGAGGTCAGTACCCAGGAAGCCTGAGGATGCTTTTTAAGAATAAGGTTGAAGTTCTTGTTCTTGACAATTTTTTGAGATCCGAGAAGTCTATAATGTAGACAGGTGAGGAGTAAGGGAAGCTCAAGGGAAACGGAAGGGTTTGTGTTCCAGGTGAAGGTTTTACTTAGTATTTCTACGCTAGGAAGCTTTGGGGTTTTTCCTAACAAAAATTCACATATATAAAGATAAAATCATTCAGCATCCTATCCTGGCTTGAGGAACCACTTAAGGATATGTCATAATCCTAAAATCTCTCTTTCTCTTCTTCCATCTTTTGAGTGTTCTGTAACTTAAAAGAAAAATCACAGAGTTACAGACAACAAGCTTCTGGGCCTTGGTACCAAAGTAACCTGCGGGAGATCACTCCACCAGAGTTGTATTGTGATTACACAGTAGGGAGAGAGCCGAGCACTCTGGTCTCTGTCCCTTTCGCTGGTGCCCTACTCGATGATTGGGAATGGCTGGTAAGAAGGCCCCAAGATGAAATCAGAACTGATAGAATTAGGACCAGTTCTATGGAAGCTGAGGGTGGGTAGCTGTACGAGTCTAGTGACTACGAAGAAGGGAAAGAAAAGAAACAGAAAACAGTAGAAAGGCAAAGACTGCAGACGTAATCAGCACAAATAAGCTGGAGGCATGTGGAGTTGGGTGCCTGCCATGGGACTCCATGCAGCACTGCAGTGGGGCACTGGATCGTCCTTGATGGGAGACAGCTAGAAATCCCCGTGTAAGAGTCGTTCTGGATGTTCTTGTCTCCTATCCCGCTGACCTTCCCGCCACCTGGGAAGCAGCATGCTAATGCTTCAGATGTGCCCCAAGAGCCGTTTCTCTGGGAAAACTTTCAGAGACTGTTGTCCTCACTAACGGAGGCACCCTGGTGAGTTGTCCTGACTGGTTGTCCATGATTCCCCAGCAGTCCTCCGTGCTGCCCGCAGAGGTGAGGCTTTAAGGAGAGAGCCTGCTTGGCAGGACCACTGGTAGCATGCGCCCTCGTGATAGCCTGACACCTCACACACTGACAGAGAGTCTCAGCCTTGGCTGAACGGGAGTAAGTGACTGAACACCTGTACATCCCTCTCCCATACGGAACGTTACATGCACTCCCGGAGACCTTTAGAGGACCCCTGGACCCAACCTTCCTGTTTTATAGATAAAGAAACAGGTCTGGGGGGGCCAGTTTATCATTTGCCCAAAGCCACACTGTTGGTGTCAGAGATGAGAATTCTCTTTCCAGAACTCTAAGCCACCTTAGCTCGACTACACAATGTCCTCCTAACTGGGCTCAACTCCATTGTATATCGAAGTTCGGAAGATGACAATTCTTGTCCTGTCTATGGAATAAACAGATTATTTCCTTTTGTGCCTTCACTTCCTCCTCGGTAAGATGGGAGGGAGGGTAACAGCACCGACCTCACGGGTTTGCTGTGAGGATGAAATGAGTTAATCCAAGTCAAGTACCTTAACACTGCTGGAGGCTTAGGAAGCTATTGTGACAACTTACTTAATTTGCTGAATGGCACTTTGGCCGTGGGTTGCCTCCCTACTCAGCCTCTTGTCCGTTCTCCGTCAAGGGTTGGGTCCTGTTCTAATTATGCTAATATATATATATATATATATATATATATATGAAATATTCAATTACATATCAGGAGAACTGTATCTTGCAGTATTTCTCTGATATAAAAAGTCATGGTCACTGCAACCTTTTATGGAATATTTGCCTGCAAATAGCAATAATGAAACTATTGATTGCCCTCAAGAGACCGAGACAAAATATTATTATTATTATTACTACTACTACTATTCTGATTACTGCTGAATGAATTATGGCTATATCTCTTTAGATTCCAGCAGAGTCCAAGCCATCACAAAGTGGGGAAAAATGGGTAAGGAGCTTGGCTTTTGAAAACACTTGATGCTTTGGGGACAAGAGTTCCGTATAGAAGATAACAGCAAAGTTAACCAAAACACAAACCATCTCATTCAAAAGTGCATGGAGTTGATGGGCAGATGAAGAGTTAATTCATCCGGCTAGGAGAAGGTGGAGGGACCTCCTCCTTCTGGGTGGGAGGTGTGATGCCTCAAGGCCACAGAGTCAGAAGGGTGATTATCTGAATATCTTAGAAAAACCCGGGAGAAGGGGTTTGTCTTTTCCCCTTCTCAGGGCAGGAAAAGTCAACAGAGAAACAAATCCAGGAGAGATAAGAGAGCTCTGTCATTCTATAGCCAGTTGGATGGTTAGCCTCGAGAGGGTGGCAGTTAGAAATGCAGCTAGGGCTTGGCAAAGCGCCAGAACGGTTGGGGCACAGAAGTTGAAAGCCAGAGGAACTTCAAACAATTACACTCCAGCTCCTTCGCCTTACAAATGAGAAAAAACGAGGGGGCTCGAGCAGTTAATAATTGCCAAGCCACCTGGCAAGAAGGTCACAGAGCGGGGGCAAGAATTCATGCCTCCCCGTCTCCAGCTCCAGAATTGGGACAGTATTGAACAAAGACAAATGCATGGGCTAGCAAAGCTGTGCTTCTAACTAGGATTGGAAATCGGCATTGAGAGTTATAAATCCTCTTTGAGGGAACCCTAATTATAGTAGCCTCTACCATTGATCCCCCACCCAGTCTCTCTTTTGGCTCCCATGATTCCACCTCTGGTTTCTTCTCTTCTCCCTATTCTCATGACCACTCATCTACCTTCTCCTTCACAGACTAATCATGTTCCAAAGGGATCCCTCCTTTGTTCTGTGCTCTTTGCACGCTCAGTCTCTAGAGGAAATCCCATCCTACCAATGGCATCTAAACACACAGATAACAGATCCATTGCCCCAGCCTAGATATTTCTTCTGCGCTCAGGTCCCATATCTCCAACTGGCTAATAGGTATCTTCTACTCTAACTCAACAAGTGTAAAAACCCCTTTCTCCTGCTTTATCTCTCTCAGTTCACAGCACGCACGCAGCTGCCCAAGATAGGAGGCTCAGAGGTTTGTGGAGTCTCTTCACAATCTGGAACCCAATCCGCTTGGCCCCCGACTTCCTCCTCACTGCCTCTCCTAGTTCAGGCCTTCAACAACCTCGTATCGGGAGTCTGGAAATTGCTTCTCAACTGATTTTCCCACCTCAAAATCTATCTTCCATCTTCCCCAGAAGAGTTATCTTTCCAAACCTATCTGCTCGTTTCCCTTTCCAGTTCTTTGTAAGAGTATTTCTCTCAGTGTGACTTGTAGTACCCCATTCAAGACTGTGAACTCCTGAAGTTCAGGGAGGCGGGCCTATTCCTTTGGCGTTTCCAGAACTCGAGCCCACTGTCTGAAGCCAAATGTACCTCATTAAATGTCTGCTAACTTAAAATGGATTCTGGACTCTGATTTCCTGGTTCTCTACAGAGAAGGTGAAATTGTTTTCTAGAGACGTCAGCAAGATACTTGGTTAAAGTTTTCAGATGGACATGGGAAGATGAACCAAGGGAACCAGAAAGATAAATGGCATGTCCAGACCTCACAGCCAGAGAACGTGGGAGACAGCAAGCAGGAAAGTGCTCGCCCCTCCCTATTAAACAGGATAATGACGTAGATGGGAGCTTGAATCCAGTGTCCACAACCACTGAGCAAACAGGAAGACCAGGAGGAGCTGACCATCCCAGCCAGATTAAATACAGTCATCTCTGGGAGAGCTTTTCCCCCATCGGTGTAGAGCCCTCCATCTGGCAGCAGGTGACTAGGCACCATTCATGCTTTGCCAGGACGTTGGGTTCCTGGTTCAGCTGTGCTTGAGGAGTGGGAATAAAATTCTGTACAACTAGCCAGAACACTGGGTACAGAGACTAGGTCATATGACCGTTTCCACACCATCCCCCACTCTTCCCTGAGTTTTTTTTTTTTTCATTGCTATCAAAATGTCAAGAAAGCTTATTCGTACTCCCACTGCCAGGGAAACTATCTGCTTTTCCAAATACAGAGAGGTGTGACTTATAATTTCCATGACCATTCATGCTGTTCTTTGAAGAGAAATGAGACACAATAGCTGATGTGTCACCCCATTAGGACTGATAGCATCATCAATGGCCCGACTTCCTCTTATTATTTTTACTTCATTCTATATTTATCATGTAGGAGCTCCTGCCAAGATCTTGGGGCTGCCACATTCTCAACAATATGACTTTCCTTTACCCAACTTCCCAAACTTTCGCTCTGGACTCTGGTGGGGTGCATGTGCACGCGCGTGCATGCACACATGCATACACACACACAGTGGCAGATCCTGAGAGACAGGCACAGTAAAGAAGGAACTGGCTGTTGTCAAGGAAATCAGTTCTAAAGGAAGTAGCTAAGGAATGAGCATCATGAAGGTCCGTCTCAGGACAAACCGGGGAAGAGGAAGAAAGGCTCATGGGCTTTTGTGTGTGCGGACAAAAATCAGCTTCGGTCTGAGGGCGATCAAACCACTTTGGCTTCCCCCCACCATCACCTTTAGGTCATAGGGGAATGTGGAATTTCCCCAAAGAAGGTAATAGTCAGAAAACATGGATATCTACAAGTGTCTGGATTTCGATTCTTGGAATACTTGATTTATACCTGGGTTTTTCATCGGATGATCTGGACTGTTCAGTTTTTGGAGCTGAATCTTCTGGAGGTTGTTAAATGGCAGATGTGAGATGTTCAAGAAAGTTCAGGAGTTAGAAGATAGGATTCATATCACTTCTAGGTTTTTCTCTCAGCTGTATTTGTCAGCTGTAGTCTGACATGGTGTTCATTATGTGGTCTGAACTAGCCATGGAAAGGCAGCAGGAGAATTTCCCTAGGCATACTTATGATACCTCATGGGGGGCATCCAACATATGCCATAAAGATTTCTCTTGCACTGAGACCATATTTCAGCCAATGATTTTCATTTTCTGGAAAGTGCTTCTCAATCCCTATGGTGGTCACAAAGCTTACGTGAGTATCTCGGACCTTCTGAATATTCATGTCATTTACTCGGTCCCAAGTCCTCACATTTTCTTAGATTTTCTAGCCTTGTGAACTTTACCCATAGCATTCTCTTTTGAGCATTTCTGAATGGAAGATGCTTTAAGAAATATGGCATTAGACACTTGTCTCCCAAAGGTACTCTTTGGTACACAGCAGCCCTGACAGGCACTGTGGGACTGCACCCTGTGTGTGGTCAAGACCCAAGGCACCCAGATTTGGGAATCGTAACATCTCTTCCATTTTTGGCCCATTCCTGTTTGATGAGGCATCATTTATGATAATGCATAAATGCATAACCCCCTGCATTATTTTGGGGGTTCATGCACCAAAGTGATACTACCTCTTGAGAGTTGAGAGCGGCTGTTGGCCAATTTGGATATTTGGACCTCAGAAAGAATTTCCCATCTGACCAGATTTGGTCACATCATATCGACAGCATAGATGTGAGATTAAGTAAGTGTTTCTTTATAAGCTGGTTTTCTTTCCTTCTTTGCACTAGAGCGAATGCCACCTGTTCGCCCTTGATTGAAGCTTGATGCAGGACAAAAATATCCATATGATGGGATTTGTTTACCATGAAACCAACAAAAGCCTAGAGCAAATCCTTTGTTTCACCTAAAAAAAATTATACATGGGCTGTTAGGGAGGCGTGCATATGTGTGTGCATGCGTGTGTGTGTGTGTGAGAGAGACAGAGAGAGAGAGAGAGAAAGATGCTTCATAGTCAACTTTTATTATTTCTTGGCCAGTTGTGGAGGATGAATCTGAATCCTGGCGGGAGTGAGAATGTAGCATTTCCTCACAAGTCTGATGATCAGAAATGACACACTTTTCTCCAGGAGCTCCCTTTTCCATTCCTCTGTGGTCTTTGAGTTTTTTTTTTTAAGCAACTCCTGAGGGTCTTAAAGAAGGTGGAAGGACACCGTGGTTTCTATGTAGTACAACCAGAAGCTTGACCAGAACCAATTACGCTAGAATTTTAGACTAAGAAGGGATTCTGGAGATCATTCTAACCCGGTCTTGTTTTACAGCCCAGAGGGTCATCTAGTAGACTAGCAGCTGAGCCAGAACGAGCATCTGGTTCCCCTCTTAATCTAGGATTTTTTTCCACTGGACCAGGATGTGCTTCCTGAGAACCTCTCCATCTTTGAATTTAGTACTGTTGCTATTAAGCCTTGGAATTTATAAGCATTTGTCCCAGGTTGCCTGGTTTTGATAGATTGAAGTATAGCATATTGGCAAAGGATCAAAAACATGGGGCAGGCACAAACTCTTTTCAGGGTTCTGTCCCTAGATAAATCTGACAGGCGCCATATAATGATGAAGGCCTGACACCCACTCACCCAAAAGGTAGGTTTTTATTAACAATAAAACAACCAACTGGATTTCAGCCAACATTACAGGGTTGGCACTGGATCACATCTATCTGCCTGTCTAGACAGATCCCTCCAACATCCAGGTACTTGGGGAAGTGAAATGAGAATTAAGTTATAAAGGAGTAGGAGACGCCAGTCCACTCTACTACGGTTTATTTCCAAAAACAGTATTGTTTCTCAAAAGTCAAAGCATGAAAGTTATAACATCTAATAAAGTATTGGAAAGAAGAGAAAGATCTTTTTTTTTCTATTGCCACGTATCTTATCTTCCTGCACCAAGGTATGCAGCTCTCAAGGTCTGAAGTAATATCTAAACCCACCAGTACCGATACGTACACGCACTAGCAACCCTGGCCTAACCCCGCAGCCAGACTCAGTCGACATACCTTGGATGCCCCCCGCAACACTTTGAGATGTCCCCTTACTTAGGTTTGCTGCCTGATTGCTATTATCCCCCTTCACTTGTGAGGTCCTCAAAGAGTTTTTAAAAACGGACCAGTATACTGGGCTGAAAGGGTGTCTACAACCATGTGCCGTCAGCCTTGCGCCTGCAGAGAGGTCTCAAGAAAGAACTTTCGGGTGCTGTAGCTTCTCAGCCAGAAGAGGGAAGAAAGATGGCAGGAGCACATGGAACAGAAGAAAACCTCTAAATGAAATGGTTCAGGGGCTAGGTATATAGACAAGCTCGTACATGTACAAATTATAGACCAGTTTATACGAATAAAATAGCTTTCTTCAAGGTTCCGTTCTAAATGCATGTTCCATTATTTTATATACGTCAATATAAAATTATATATATCCGTTATGCATGCATACACACACACACACACACACACACACGAGACAGAGGAAGGCTTCAGAGGACCAAGGTAGCCTTAGAGATGGCCTGATGGTTTCACATGTGGCCTGAGCGAGACCTCGTGCTTCTTGGTGTTTTGCGGTATTCACCTGAACACACCGGGCCACGCGTGTTAAGAGGAAGTTTCCCTTGCTGAGAACCTGTGACATGAAGCCTAATGTCAGTCATGGTACAATTATGGCAAACGGTTCTATGTCTGTATTTTTGTGCTTCTGTCATGTAGAACCAGTAAGACATTTTTTTTTTTTTTAAGCAGAAGGAAGTAGGGGAGATGAGACCAGTGATTCTTAACTAGGGGGCACTTGGGGATTTGGCAATGTTTGGAGACATTTTTAGCTGTCACCATGCGTGCGTGTTGCTGGTGGCCAGTGGGTAGAGGCCAGAGGCTGTTAGACATCCTGCAATGCACAGGACAGTCTCCCATCCCGAAAAATGATCGAGCTCTAAAAGTTAGCAGCGCTGAGTGGAGAACCCTGCACAGAGGAATGGACACTCACCGAATTAACAGGAGCTAGTCTCAGTCCTCATTATTGTAAGAATGATGGCCAAGAAATCACACCTTTTGTGCCTCTGTTTCCCCACCTGCAAAATGGGGATAATGAACACGTTCTTTCTAATATTATGAGAAGTCATGAAATTATATATGTGGAACACTCTGATTTCTTCAGAAGAAAGGGTCTCTATAAAATCAAAGCACAGTTATTATTACTGCCTTATTATGAGCTCATGAAATTGTGCCTTAAGAACTGTACTCCTCCCCCTTGGAAAAAAAAAATTCCTCCAGGAAAAGAAAACAAACCAGAAATGATCTCATCGTGATTACACCTGCCACACCAAAAAACAGACACAGTTCAGAGAAACTAAATTCTTTCCCTGCAGCAATGAAGTAAGCTGTGTCTGTAATTAAGATCTTAATAAGGGAGGCAGGAGGCTTGTTGCAGTCGCTGCAGGCCCAGGAGACTCAGAACCCCCCCCACTCCCCCCACCTCCCGCCCCGCCGCCCAGGTGGAAAGCAAGAACAATTGAAACACAAAGTCCCTCACTGCTTCTCACTCTCAGGTGTTCTCTGTA
>NC_048222.1:15124580-15162815 GCF_002007445.2 Ailuropoda melanoleuca | reverse complement strand
ATATATATATATATATATATATATATATTTTTTAAACTAAAAATAAAAGATAGGCATGCAAGTATATATCTTGCTAATGGGTTTTCCTTGGTTGAATTTAGGATTTGGGAGAAAAAAGAGATAGGTATTGGTAAGAGTCTTTGATTCAGTCAGTGGACATGTTCTCTAATTGACAAAATGATCTTTATAAGGAAATGAGATATAGTGCAAGGCCATCTGGGCCTCTGTGAGATTGTCTAGAAGTCTGGCTTCCCAGTGAATGGGGTTAAGAGAAAAAGTGCTGTGGAGCTGACTGTATTCTTATTGCTCCTTTCCCTTACCCCCATTTAAAGGTACGCTCAACACACTTTGCTCCAAGGGGAGAAGGCTGGAGAATCAGAGACTAACACGACGTTCTATCCCAGAGGAGCGTTCAAGAAAATAGGTCTTCAAAATATTGCTTATGCCAATGCTATCGTAATGGTAATGCAATACTGCTGGTCCACTAACCCATTTCCTGCCAAACTCATACCACAAATGTTTGGTAACCAAAAAACAACAACAAAAGAATTTGTCAACAGATTACTGACATGTTCAGCTAGACACTAAAGACTCTGGACACCAAGAAAGCTGGAGTGTCTAGCCGTCTACTCTACTAGCTTCCCTGTGTGTTGGTTTTGCTTGTTATGGTTATTGGAGGTGGGGGTGGGGTGAATTCTGGCTCATTCTTTTAGTAGAGCGCAGGGCTGGGTGACAGAGAAGCCTAGATGAGTCCTGAGTTAGCCACATCCCCTGTGAGAGTGAGGTGCTAAGTTAACAATAACGAACTGACTACTACAAATCAATGAGATTAAGGCTAATTCGTATAAGAGCATAAGGTTTCCACATAACTAAAAAAAAAAAAAATTAGAAAAAATATTAAGGGCACATCATTCTGTCTAAATACATATTGCTTTAATAAATAGGAAAGATCTGGTTTAAATCTTAACCCTATATACTTTTTGCTTGCTGCAACTTTATCTCTAGCTTCCCAAATAATTCCCCCTGAAACACACACTCATGCACAAACATACACATACACACAAAAAGTAAAGAAAGGAATCAAACTTTGTTGATCCTATCAAACATTTTTGTGCAATGCTTGCACCTCTACGTAGTTATGGTTGCTCAATCTTTATTTCTGGTAATCGTAAGTATCAACAGTCCACTAAGAAACATTTCTGGTAACGTAACTATTACCTTGACATATTAGAAAGATCAGGAGGGATTCTCGTTTGCAACATATACACCATGATTTACAAAGAGATAAGCCACCTCCGAAGCGATGGGCCCAGTCTTGGAATAAGGACCCTGAACCGTCCACTTAAACACCCTTAAGCACCATTAATGGTTCGGGAGGAGGTTGGGGGGAAAAGACTAGCTCTTTTGAAAGAATAAACTGGCATTTAGTAGTCCATGATGGGGCGCAGATGTATTTGAGAGCACTTGGCTGGCAACTTTAATATCGCCATGATCAACTGCCCCAGCCCCCACTTCAGGCATGAAAACATCACTGTCACACACTGTCATAACTCACACATGTTTTCTGGAGTGCCCCTTCCATCTTCCTCAGAGTATATGCCTCACTTCACCTGGATCTCCTTGTCAACTAAAAACTACCTTCTCAAAGAATCACTCTTCCCAGTGGACAGTGGCAGGGGTCATCACCAAGGCCATTTCTCTTAAAATGAAGATTCTTCAGGAAGACAGTCTTTTGCAGCCAAGCTGTAATGTTCCCCAGACCTGCATCGTCCTCATGAACCAGTACGAATGACCGCAGGGAGATCACTGGAATGCTCTAAGTAAATAAGGTGGGGGGGGGTCCCGTTGATAGAGTATGAACAGTGTTTTTTTGTTGGGGGGGGGGAGAAGTCGCCTTCCATGCCCATATTCTTTGCAATCATCCATCACCTAGGAAACCAGCAGCTATTCTCAGCACTTTAAGTTGGAAATACAGCCTCTCTTCCCAGTGGTCCTTCTTGTTTATCTTGGCAACGAGGTTTGATAATTAAATCTATGTTACTGCAGAGTAATGCCACGGGCCCAGTGGCTGGCATTTCAAACCAATTTGTTTAGGTTTCTTTCTAACCCTAAAACGATCTAAAGATAGATCACCAAGACCTCTGACTTTACCTCTCCTGCAGTAGGATAAGGGACAGAGTCTCCCCTGAGCATCTGTACCCCCCAAATCATCTCCTTTGCATTTTCCCTTCGATTTTGTGTTGGTGACTTTCTCTTGTCCTCACTAACATTTTTGCTGTGGATGAGTGATTCTAGCAAATGCTTCCTCTTAAATTTTATCTATGTAATGCTTCTATATATTATATACGTCTTACAATGCATCCTGTAATAGCTGCCATTTTTACATGCCTTTGTGTGAAAAACGAATGATTTTCATATAGTCGATCCTGACCGCTATCTGATAATATCGGTATTATCACTCCCACTTTTGTAAATGAGGACACAGAGGCCTGAAGTAGCGGACGTGGGATTTGCAACAAACCCCAGGTCCTTGCCACCATGCCGTGCCGCATCAGGACTCTTTTTAGTGGCAAAAACCAAAACAAAACAAAACACCCACCTCTTTTTAATGGCTATTTGTATAAGTATTTTACATCCTTCAACATTCAATTCAGTGTCTGTTGAGTGCTGACTATGACAAGGCCCTGTGGTTTCAGGTATATCAAATCTTATCAATAACAATGTAGATCCTAAATCATGAATATATTAGCAAGGGGGCACATCAGTGTGCCGGGAAACCCGTGTTTGTCATCTGCTTTGCCACACTACACCCAGGCCCAGGGGACACTAAATAATACGCAACCACCTTTACCTAGTTACTGGGATTGTCACATAATCCCATCTTGAGTCCACGCTATCCTTTCAACACCTATCAATGCAAAGAGAGCTGAGGCTGACTACCATTATCTACTTTCCTCTATGCCCGGAGTTCGTGGTAAGTACTTCACATCCATCTATTATCTTGTTTGGGCCTTAGAACAATAGTCTGACCAGTTATTATCCCCATTTTACAGATAAGCAAACTGAGGCTCAGAGAGCTTGCCTTGCCTGAGGGTATCGAGCCATAAGTCACAAGAACAGAAATACCTTTCTCCAAAGACCCCACTCTATCCACAAGGACATATAAGATCAAGGCCGTGTCCGTTGAGGCTGTAACAGATCCTAGATCACACTTTTTATTCAAGGACTTGTCTAACAATCTGCCTATACCCAAAATAAAGGGTGGGGACTCTCATTTTCACTGGGCCTTCCTTAAAACTGGACGGTCCCCAGGGGCACCCGATGGGAGTTGCAGGTATCCTTTCGATAGTGACTTGATTGGAAGGGGTTAATAAGTAAGGAAGTGCTAACAGAGAAGGGCGGAGGTGGAAAACATAAAGCCTGTACTAGGGATTATGGGTCAGTCGAGGTGACAAAGGTGTAGGCATTTGATCGTTATATAGAGTGGATGGATGAGGAGACCTGGCCAGTGGGAAGTGACAGAATAACCCAGTAGCGTAGACACGGGGAGAGAGACGGGGGCCAATGAATGGGAGCAGCAAGAGACCAAGCTTTCCCACAGCAGAGTTGGAAGAGAGGAGAGAGGCAGGCGGTACATGGTGGGCTTTAGGGGCGCCCTGTCTACCTGGGTGGAGGAGGCGAGCTGTAGGCAAGTCTGGTGTTAGAGCCGCATGAGGACTGCTTGAATGAAAAAATGAGAGAGGATGAGGTCGATGAGGTCATAAGGGCACACAAGGGGGAGGGAATTTGCAAAGGGGAAAAAGTTGGGAGGAAGTTTTTTAGAAGTCGTGGCTGGGCGGGTAGGAGCAGCAGACAGGAAGCCACTGATGAATTCTGAGAAAAGGACTGATGTATATTACAGTAAGGAAAGGATGCTAAAGGAATCCTTGGTATGCCCCACACTGTGCAACTTGCTAAATTTGGTATGGGCTGAGCACCTCTAGTTCTCCAAAAACATTCGTATCTGTGTGGGTAAATCCTGTGGCTGTCACAATGGGTTTGCTCAATAAATACATTCATACATAAACAATTCAGTTACTATTAAAACTTCTTTCGGTGCTTTGAAAATTCCTAGATCTCACGTAAGATTTAAAAAGGAGCGTGGGGGACTGGGGTCTCTTGTTCGGAGAGAGCACAACAAATCACTTACAAGAGAGTACATAATTCAAAGCTGAAATGTCACAGTAAGGAAAGAATGGGGAATTATCGAAGTATCGTAAATGACCGTGTCCACTCGGCTGAAGACCCTCCATCATTTGTCCTCAAAGTGGCTCAAGAAAATAAAAGGATTTTCAAAGTCCCCCTCAAAAGCGTTTCACAGTACCCATGTTTGCCCACATCCCGCCAGAACACAGCAGTCTGCGTTCCAGAATCCAGTTTTCTTATTTGCATTATAAGCTCCACCTAGACGTTTTCTTCGCTCAAAACATTGAGGAGTGAATTTATTGTCGACCATACTTCAGTGGAAAAAAAATGAACTTGTTGCATGGTAGACTAGACATAATTTAGAATTTTAGGCAGGCACCCAGGGTTCCGAAATCTGGCAAAACCACAGAAGCTATTAGCTCAGCTATCAGAGATCAGACAGGCAGTGCCGGCTGAGCTCTGACCAGGCCTGGGCCTGCACAAAGTGGGCGGGGTCTCGGGCCTCAGCTCCAACACAGCTGTGCATGGATGCTTCGGGTCCCCCTCCTGGCAGAGAGCAGCAAGGATCAGCCTCCAGACCCTCAAAGGGGAGCCTTCCCTGGGCAAGCCACCGCCACGGAGGCACCGTGCCCGCCCCCCATTTCAGGGCAGGCTTTGCATCTTCCGAAGAGCTGGTGGACAGCTCTCAGTAAACGCAGGCCCCGTGATGTACTGTCTCCTATCACAGAGCATCCCACTGAAGCCTTTGAAGAGAAATGGAACATGAAGTCCCTATGAAACTGTAGCGCCCCCCGCCATGTACACCATCAGCACCAAAACCCAGCAAACGAAAAAAAGCTAGACTAGATGTGTGCTAACCAGAACCGATGTGTTCATCTGTAATAGCTTACATGCCACAGTTCTCAGGATTATCATAAATGCATCCCTGGCTGGCCTGGAGCTGTGAAGTGCAGACTGAGTGGGGCTTTGGTTGCCCTCTAGTTATGATTCCTGAAGTAGCCAAACCAGATAATCTGGTTTAAAAAAAAAAAATCTTATAGTGGCTGAATTACAACTCTCCGGGGTGAACAGAAGGCTGACTGAGCTACATTTACAGTGTGTAGAGCAACACGGGGTTTCAAAGATAATTCCTGACTCCAGGATTTTACAATCGAATAATTATCTGGTTTTACTACCGGAGTGGCTCAAATGAAACACGTAACTGCCAACCGTGCGTTACGCTTTGCTTTGTTGACTTACAGCTAAGAAAAAAAAAAAAGAACCTATCCTGCAGGAATACTGGAGATGAAATAGTTTTAAACTCCCTGGGGGACAAAAACAGTAGTCACACAGGACATTTCAGGGAAGTCACAGATGATTCTTTCTTATAGTGGTTTAAAGTCACACGTTCTGGAGCCAGATCGCTTTGGTTCAAGTAACAGCTCTGCCACTTGTTAGCTGTGCGGCTTTGGATAAATTACTCAGCCTCTCTGTGCCACAATTTCCACATTTGAAAATGAGTATATAACAACGCCCACCTCACAGAGTTTTTGGAAAGGTTAAATAACTCAGTATTATTTGCCATCCCTCCACCTCTGCACCATCACCTCTACTTAAAATGACAAAATCGTCTCCTGAAATAGAGTTGCCCATTATTAGAGAGAAAACAGGCTTAAAAGTCAGGGACAGTAGATTTCTTCCGCTACTGGTTTATTTTATAGTCACCCCAAGGTGTCAATTTGGCATTTGGCCCGTTAGAGAAATCAGTATTTTATTCTGGCGAAAAAACCTAATAACATGAGCTAATAACAACCATATATTTACACCACCTGGCAGGGTGTCTAACACTGGTAAGACCCGGCAAAAGAAGGGTTTTTTTCCATGAATGCCAATCGAAATTTATTTTGTCAGTTGCCATGACGTTTTCTCTCCATGAGGGTAAAATGAAATATGATGAGGTCAAAAAGTGACTCTAGACTTTGTCACTTCTGTCACTTTCTAGATCGAGGTACTTAGCGTTGATTTCAGCCATTTGTACTTTCCAGTCATAAACGTATGAACATATTTTCTCTTTGTTTTCCCCCTGCAAGGTAGTTGTTATGAGCCTAAATGCTTTCAGCAACAGGGATAGGAGGGGGAAAGAATCACCCAAGGCTCCGGAATCTCTAGGCCAACCACTGTTCTAACCAAGGGACTGTGGAAATATGGGGTGAGCCACTTCAAGAATGGGAACTTCCCTGCCAGGTAGGATTTGTTGCTGGTTGCATCCTAAAGTCAAAAGTATTAAGAATCTTCAGGATTATCCATTCCTCTGCTTTTTCTTATGGAGAAATAATGGAATAATAATAATGATGATGATGATGGAAAGCTAATAGTACAGTGGTAACTGATACATGTGTCTTCACACAGTTGTAACCTTTCCAAGGAGAACCATAATTCATGCATTATAATAAAGACTTTCAGCATCTTGATTTAGAGGTTTTGAACGAGATTTATAGCTTTTGAATAAAAGATTTATCACTGAGGTTAGCCAGTGGCTATTAGCCAGAACCTAGTTTTTACAACCTCACATTAAAAAAGGATGGGCCAGAAGCTACATAATTCAGAAAGGAAGCAAAGTAGCTCCCAGCTAGCAGAACCTGAAGGTCAGACAGGTAATACAAACTGTCAATCCAAAAGCACAGCCACCTTGCCAACCGTCATTTTAATAATAGCAAGTTTGTTTAAAAGCATTCGGTCTCATGTCTATTCTAGAAGTCACCCCCAATTCACTGCAATGTGCTTCTTAGTACAGTGTCTCTGGAAGCTGCTTGCCTGGTTAGATGGGGGTGGCTTAAACAAAATAGGGATATTCCGAGCAAGTTATAATCCTTTTGCCAAGAATACACAAAAACAATGGAGCAAAATGCATGGGAAAATAATGTATCATGACATTCTGTAAGCTACAGAGACAATGAGCTGGCTGGACACATCAGACCCTCAGCCCATTCAAACTTACCAAAGTGTTTTTAAGAAGTGGCAGGTACTCATTTGTTCTTACATCCAGTATCATTTAAGGATGTCAGAATTCTCCACCATCAGCTGTGTAACAGTACCTCGGGCTTTTAATTCCTCCCACCAGAAGTACGAAAGGCAAATTGCTTCTCATATCAAATGCTTAAAGCAAAGGCTGAGCACTGCTTTAAGAGCCAGTCTGAGAGACTCAGAAGTTCTGATTCCTCTCTCATTACAGCTCCGAGACTGTGGAGGCCAGGCCTGGGGGAGCCGCGGAGACTTGAACTCCTTTTCAAGTTAGACACCCTCCGAATTCCAGGGGCTCCCGCAGCGGCTCTAAGACGAATGCCCAAAACTTTCAGGGGGGATGGACCCGGGTGTGCTGTGAACTCCCGGAGTGGGTCTCAGAGACTGGGTCTCTCTGCCTGCCTGCTTGTATGCCAGCCTCGGTGATTGAGACCCATCTCTCCTGGGCACAGAAGGGTTCCCTGCAGGGGAGGTGTCACAGTGGGCAACACACACACACGCACGCACACGCGGAAACCTTATGGAAAAGGCACCCGCTTACCTTATACTTCATCTCGGCGGCGGGGAGTGGAGCCGTTTTCCTACACTAGTGAGACTGCATCAAGCACTGGCGAGTCCTTCCCTCCATGGAGTGCAGTGCTAAATGAAAGTGAGAACGGCCTGGGCGGGTTTGCCAGTCGCAGCGCGCCGAGCTCCCGTACAGTTTCTGAGCTCACTGTTATGACTGAAGCTGGCGGAGCATCGAGCATATTTGCATACCTCCCGCCATTGGCTGGCGGGCCAAGGTAGTGCGGGGCCCCGCCCACCTCTTAACTTCGGAAAACTGACAAAGAACTTGTAATGTGGTCATTTCTTTTTACATTAGCAGAAGGGGTGGAAAATAAAACAAAGTGGGGAACCCTCTCTTTACTCCCCATTCTCCCCCCCACACACAAAAAAATATCCGGGAAAAGGAGATTCTTTTTCAGATTAACCTATGTTTTAGAGACGTTGAATTCACAGAGCAGTCTGACAGCCCTGCTTCCTGTGACCTAGCAACTCCTTCATAAACCCATTTCATTTCAAAGCCATTCACCTCCCAATCTCTACATGAAACGAATTCGGGGAACAAAAGGTTTTCTGTCTCGGGGCCCCTTTTTACTAACTACCCCTGCTGATCTCTCTCTCTCTTTCTCTCCTCCCCCCTCCCCTTTTTTGTGGCTGTTTGCTTTTTTTGTTCTTTTCAATGTTCAAAGTACTTTCAACATCAGTCTGCAGAGGAGCCAGAATACAATTCTCTCTCAGTGAAAAGGAGCTCCCCTTGCACAGGCACCCGGGCTTCCCTGGCCGGCTTCTCACCAGGGCCTCGGAGAGCTGAGTGTCAGCCACATTCAGCTATCTTCTCTGGCTTTGCTGAGGATAAAGGTTAGATGTGACCTCTCCTGAGAGGCTGGCCAGTGCACGCCCTATACATCATCGCCGTCCACTGAGCACTGTGTCCTTTGATGGCTGGCATTTCTAGCTCCAGCTTTGAACACTGCAGTGTTTTCCTTCTGACCTCTCTCCTGAAGATGACCCATTAACCCACCAACACTTATTATCGGGGGAACAAAAAATGCCCACTGTTGGATGAGCCTGTTTAAGAAAGACCAGTCTGTCCGGTGAAGCACAGAACATTTGGTTCAGCCTCATGATTTCTATAGAGAAAGAGGTCACCCAGGAGAAGACAGAAACAGTCACCTTTAGCGACTCTCCGGAAGAACAGAGCTGAGAGAGGGGAAAATTCCTTTTCACTGGGTCTCAGGGTTGAGACTCCGTGATTGCAGACAATAGCTGTCCCTGAGTGGGATGGGCTCCAACCAGACTACATGACTGGGATGGAAAAATCGTCTCTTAATTTTTTCACTGACCTAGTTGGATCAGAATCAGTTTGATTCCCCTCCCCCACAAATTCCCAGTGGATTAAAATTTTAGTTTTATGATCCAAACAAAAAGAATGGGAGAGCAGCTGTCCTGCAAAAGTGGTTTCCAGATACAGGGCTCATAGTTGAGATCACAGTTTAATATGGCACCAATTCCCTGGATGTGACCAGCCCCCACCCCCACCCCCCCTACCAGCAGTGGTAGCGTCATGAGGATGACACACCCGTTCAGGCCTCAGCTTGGACTTTGCTTTTCCTCATTTAGCCTTGGAGTGAAAATGAGCCTGAATGATTTTGCAAGGTCTTTCTGAGCACGAATAAAGCACACACCATGTTCTACTGTACGGCATCCTCCTCACAGCCCCACGGTCTTCTGGGCGGCCCATTAGTTTGCAGGAAATTGTTTGGTGTCTGCCTGGATCAGTCAAAGGCCTTCTCATCTGTAAGATGAGTCTTGTGGCCTCCAGAAGATCTAGATAACATTCCTTTGGCTTCCTAAACAGTAAAGCTGAATCCGCCTTTCTGTTTTGTTTGATGAGTACCATTGAGTAGGTGAACACTACCGCACTCATTTCAGTGCTTTCAGACGGTTTCCCAAAGCATTTGCTAGGGCTTTTTATCATTTCTTTCTCTTGCTAGAAAGTTTAATTCATGCTAAGTGGCCCTCTTGCTTTCCTTCTCTCCTGTTGGGTAAAACACCTCAAATCTACCTGAAGTTCATTTCAGGGCAGTTTGGGTTGGTGTTAGTTACCTTGGAGTCAGGTAAACTGGGTTAGAATCTGAGCAAATTTTCTTAACTTCTTGATTTTGGTGCCCTGAGGTATAAATTAGAGAAAACAATACTACCTACTTGCTGGAGTTATAATGATTATTGAATGAGATAATATGCATAGGGGCACCTGGGTGGCTCAGTGGGTTAAGTGTCTACCCTCGCTTAGGTCATGATTCCAGGGTCCCGGGATGGAGTCCTGCATCAGTCTCCTTGCTCAGTGGGGAGCCTGCACCTCCCCCTGCCCCTACTTTTGCTCTCACTCTGTCTTTCTGATAAATAAATAAATAAAATCTTAAGAAAAAAAATGAGGGGCGCCTGGGTGGCACAGTGGTTAAGCATCTGCCTTCGGCTCAGGGCTTGACCCCGGCGCTATGGGATCGAGCCCCACGTCAGGCTCCTCTGCTATGAGCCTGCTTCTTCCTCTCCCACTCCGCCTGCTTGTGTTCCCCCTCTCACTGGCTGTCTCTCTGTCGAATAAATAAATAAAATCTTTAAAAAAAAAAAGAAAAAAAAATGAGATCACGCGCATAGAAATTAATAATCCCAGTACATAGTAAGATCTTAGTTAATGTTTGCTTATTAATAGTTCCTTATTAATTATTTCATTTTAAATTCATCATATATTATTTTATTTCTATATTATATAACATTATTATGGTATATAAATATATAAATATTTATTTAATTATATTAATTATAACTGCTATGACTGTTAGACTGTCAATATTTTAAGTGTGATAAGCCATCAGAAAAAAGGTGGAGGATAGCTTTCTAATTTAACAGATATCGATTGAGCATCTCCCAGGTACTATTCCAGGTGGGGAAGGTAGAGAAGCAGCCCAGACAGACAAAGTCCCTATCCTCTCGGAGCTTACACTCTCCTGGAAGTGGGGGACAATAAATCAATGAATATGTAATATAGTTTGGAGTGCTAAATGCCATGGAGAAAAATTAAGCAGGGAAAATTGCTAGAGGAAAACAGATGAGGGTTGAGGGGCTGCCTTATTTTAGAGAGTGGTCAGGTAAGCCCCTCTAGGGAGGTGATATCAATGGCATGAGGGATCCACTCAAAGATCTGGGGAAAGAGCATTCCAGATAGAGGAAAGCACCTGAGCTTGGTGGAATTAAGAACAGCACCCAAGCCAGGGTACCTGGAGTCAGGCACCTGGGTTTGGGTAGAGGAGACTCAGACAGGTGGCTGGTGGCAGTTGGATTTTCTCCTGAGCGCCGGAGGAAGTCACCGGAGTGATTTGAGCAGAGAATGATGTGATCTGTTTCTCTGTGTTTTTACCCTTCGTGTAAACACTCAAGGCCAGCAGGCTATTGGTTAAAATATTGAGCTCTGGTCTTAATGCAGCTTACATAATGCAGGTAGTTGTTACTGTATTCATATTTAGTATTAAGTATGTTAGTATTTAGGCATTTAGTAGGTTTTTTTCCATCAAATACCCTTTGGGGAAACACAAATTCTCTCACTGAATAGGAAAACAGCTCCAACCCCATCTATTACCTGAGATTTTTGGATGCAAAAATATGGTTTAAACTATGCTATATAAACACTGTTGATTGATCTATGGGGGCCAAACTCCTACTCCCATAGGTAGGCTCCTAAAATGGGCCAGGACTCTGGGGCTCGGGCCCTACCCTGTGCTCGCCAACACCCTGGCGGCCCCTCAGCCTTGCCACCTGCCTGCTGGTTGGCCGAAGGCTCTATCGCCCCAGACGCTGAGGCAGGCAGGAGCAAGGGACAGGGCACCAGACGGCGTCCAAATGATTTTCCAGCTGCCACTGGACACGGGCATGGATACAGCAAGAAATCAAGAGGATGCCACAGGGAAGAGATTCTCCTATGCACAACTTGGGAGGAACCCATGTGGCTGCTGTCTAAGAGCAAAGGGCAAGGTCAGAACATGCAAGGACAGAACATGAGCTCGGGAATCTAGTGCAGCCCCTCTGAAGAGGACAAAGCTGCTCCGAGGGCCGGGGTGCCTTGCCCGGGGCGCCGCCAGATTGGCTTGTAATATCGCTGCTTCAGGTCCGTTCTCTGTCTCTTTTGTTTGATCTATTCCAGTCCTTCCTTTGTCGTTTCCCAGCCTGCAGTCTCTCCCTGCTGGAATCTACCTTCCACATCGCTACCTGTTTAATTTCTAAAGTTCAGAGCACATCACGTTGCTACTGGGATTAAAAACCTCTAGGGACACTTCAACGCCTTTAAAAACAAAATCTGCAGACTTTGGCATGGACTATAATTTGAGCCCACCCTTCCCTTCTGGCCTCATCTCTTCCCATCCCACCACCCCCAACCCCACATCCCATCCTCCAGCCAAACGGGGTGGAGGGGGGGGACTCACCAATTCCAAGACACACTTGTACTGTCCTACTTCGCACAGATGGGTCCCTCTGCCTAGCGCGTCCTCCCTTCACACTTCTGCTATCAAGCCGAGCCCCAACACTAACCCTTTTGTGCTTCCTTGTCAACATCCCCCACTCTGCCCACCTCCTCCTTTCAGAACTAATTCCTCCCTCCCTTCACTATGCCCCCATTGTACTGGGAACACGGCCCTATTATGAGGCTTTTCCACATTGTACCATAATATTGGTAGATCTCTGTGGCCCCAGCTTCAAGGTGAGCTCCCGAGGGACAGGGTGGTATCTCGTTCGTCTCTGTGTCCCCCGAAAGCTTATACCTCATAGGGACTTAAATGCTTGCTGAATGAATGGATGAATAAGAGGACAGAAGTCACTTCAAAGAATGTCTATTATCTGGAAGTTCTATGTGATGTTCAGGAAGGGAATGGAGAAAACTTGAGTTTGTGGGCAATAGTGTGGTTTACATTGATAAGAAGCGGAGCGAAGATGCGACTTTTCAGAACCGACTCAAGACCTGTTGCCGGTTCTGGCTCTTGGACATGGTTTGGTGTGAAAACTACAGCTTGTAGGCCTCCTGTTTTTGTACGACCCATGAGCTAATACATTTTTCATATGGTTGGAAAAAAAGAAAAAGAAGATTTCGTGAGATGTGAAAATTATGTGAAATTCACATTTCAGTGTTTGTAAATAAAGTTTTATTGGAACACAGGCACCCCTTCCTTTACAGGGTGCCTTTTGAGCTATAATGGCAGGCTTGGGTGGTTGTAACTTGAAGAGGTAACAGCTGCAAACCGCCCCCCCAGATGTATTGTTTGGCCTTCCACAGGAAACATTTGCTGACCCATGCTCTAGAAAAGTGTAAGATATACCTACATACTTGAGCTCAGACTCAAGTATAGATCCTTCCACATCCACAGAGAAATGATCTAGAAATACCCATTTGAGGGCCATGTGTTACCGTTTCTAGATGGGAAAAAAATCTACGAAAAACAAAGTTATTTCAAAAAATAATCCAAGGCAGCAACTTTTCTATTCTGCGAATCTCCATAAGCCTCCCCAAACAAAGATGAGCCACTTAGAGTTTTCCAACCAACCGCTGGCGTACTCGCCTTGATCGAAACCCTCCCAGGTGCCAGGCCCTGTGCTGCATATCACGAACGTGATTTCACTGAATATGTGTCTAATATGACAACACTAATTTTACATGTACCAAAACTGGAGACCCAGAGAGGTCATACAGCTTGCACAAAGTTACAGGTGGATGACTGCGTGTCTGGTGTGGGACGATGGGCTCTCTGGCTCTTGAGTCTCTGGGCCCCCAATGCTGTGCCTACTGTCCCCCATCATCCCCTGGGAGTTTTCATTATCTGAGCCCCCCGTGTGTCAGTCAGTTCAATAAGGTAGCTTCTCCATCGGAGTGGGACCAAACCCAACTGAAGAGCAAGTCATCAAGTTGTGACACACCTTATCCATGCTTTAAACCCTGCTCGTCTAGAGACTGCCCCCTTAATCATGGTCTTCTCTAGATCCCATCTTTCTCTCTGCTTGCATCCCATCTCCTTCATGAGACCTTTCCTTTCCATTGCTGATCTCTTCCCCACCCCCGTGTCTCTCCCTACCTCTGCCCTGGGTCAGTGCTTCCCAAAGCTGACCTCCCTTTAAAGCAATTATCAATGCTCCATGGGCCTGGGGTGGGGACTTGGCATCTATACATTTTTAAAAAGATCCCCCAGATCTTTTTAGCATTACGTGTATAGCTTGTCATTTAGGGCTTAGGTGTTGTGTTTACTGTTTCTCCTGGGAGGAAGAGCTTCTTCTCTGCAGTTAGATTTCAACCAACTTGGGAAAGGGGATCCTGTCCTTTCTTTGCTGTATCCCCTTCTGTATTTATGCAGGCAACTGAGTCTCATGTACGTCTTGCCAGAGCCCTGTGTCTTGTCCACGCTCCCAGCCTTCAGTGACATCAACGTGGAAAAAATAAGTCACTTTTCAGTCGGCAGAAGAAAGGACACCTCTCAGTCTAGGCAATAGCCCCTCCCCCCCTTTTTTAATCTTTTGAGCTGGTCAAGCTCTTGGAATGAATGGAAGTCTGTTATTAAAGAGATACTCCAGATACAGTCTCTAACATTTGTTTCTTCATGTGTTGGGGAATGGAGTGTTCATTCACTTTTTCGCCAGTGATATTTTGGTGAAAGAACCTCATGAAGGCCGCCCAATCCTAACCCTTCCCACCCACCCCCTCCCTTAACAATTAATTTATTATTATTATTTTTTAAGTTTTTCTTCCTACCTGCCCCCCCTTTTAACAATAGTGTCTGAAGGATAAACTCCATTTTCTGAAAGAGTCGTTAAAAACATTGTCTTACAATATTTGTTTCTGCAGATGGGGGGTGTTGTTTATTAAAAAGCCTTGTTGACTCATGATCCCAAAATTACTTCTGATTTGGTACCCTCTGACTTACTTCTTATTCTCACTCGGTGATGAGCCACTGGGGAGGGGTGGGGCCCGAAACAACAGAGAATAGAAACGATTCCTCTAGAGTTCTCTTTACTGGATGACATGGTGGATTCCCACACTGTGATGACTTTACAAGTCTCACTACCCCGTTTTACTGAGCCGAGTTTATAAGTGTGTCATCGTGACCTTCCTTTTAAAAAATCTGCCATCCTTTTTCCCCTACCCCATTTCCCACTGCCTTCTGCTGCCTGTCACAGATTCTTTGAGGTGGCTTTTAATTTCCCCAAGGGTGAAGGGCAAAAATGGTGTGTCTTAGACCCCTATCTGTCCTTGATAGGCCATGAAAGAATACATGTCACCCTGTGCCACCAACACACCACTGAATACCTGCATACACCCGTGTAGATTCTCCTGGTGGTCACGGGCAATACCTGCACGGGATTTTTGAAAAACTGTAATTGGGAAGTTTTTGATGTTTTATATATACATACATAATAGTGTTATTATAACTTTGGAATCCTTAATTACTACCTTCCCCCCCCAAAGAATAAAAAACAAAACAGATTAAATTATATGTCAAGTAAACTTGCTCAACTTCAGTAAAATATGGTAAGCAATGATGGGGCTCCATTTTAGCATTGAGTATTTTCTTCAAATGAAAGATTTGGGGAGTTAATTTAGGGGTGAAATTATGAGAAAGACGAAAGACGTGAGAAGGTTTACAGTTCCACTCTTCAGATGTATCCGGTTGGGCATAGGACTGACGTTCGGTGGAGCAAAAGGACTTTATTGGTAAAATCGTGCAGGTTGCCTGGCAAGGCTCTCTCCTGTTCTCTCTGGCCGTGAGGTATTCTGTTACCACTCGCTTCAGTTTGTCCAAATGAACTATCCGTTATATGAAACTGTCATGGAAGTCTCTTCTGCTGCCAGAAACTGCGTGCGGACTGTGGATCTTTACAAAGGCCAAGGTGATCTGCCAAGACTGTATAGACAGAAATCCCATGCCTGGGTGGAGGATGGCCTTTTCTTCCTGAAGGCACTACCGGGACACAATGACATCGGTATGTGATACGTATCCAGTAAGAGGGGACAAATGCACGATGCTTCCTTCTTGCTCACTTTCGTCTTCCTTTGTATATTCTTAAGTCTGAAGTCTTCCTGTCCTCTCCTTGCATCTGTGTCTAGGATGTGACATGATAACATGACATGATCTGCTGTTCCCTCTCCACTTTGTGCTCCTGTCCGGGTGTAGTAAACAGAGAGGCTTAGGGACTGCAGGCCCGACGTGCCTGGGTGGGGCCAGATGTTGTTTCCAGAAACAGTGGCCACTAAAATTCACCTTCTGCATCCAGCATGCAGCCTAGCTCCAGGAGGAGGTGGGGGGGCGGAGCTGGAAGCAGAGTGGGGTGGGAAAGAATCAGGGAACATGGCAGGGTGGGTGTTTTCAACACCAGTTAACCACTTTCCTGGAGGCATAGAGTAAACCATTTCTTCAGGGGTGGGAGATGCATTGCTCCCCAACCCCCGCCAACCCTGAAAGGGGCCAGCTAACCCGGTCTTCCAAGGAAGCTAGCCTCCCGTCCCTTGCTGCCCTCACCAGCTGGGGCCGGTGAGTGTCCAGCAGGCCCCGTCCCTGGGCGTCGGGCCTGTCTGACCGGCTCCAGCGGCCGCCAGCTGGCGCTGATGAGCGAGGGGAAAGAATCCGAGAAATGCGGGGCCTTGGGGGGTGGTGGGGGGAGGACAGGAGAGGAGGAATGTGGTGTGGGGACACGGCTCAGCCGGCACTGTTCAAGCCAAGCTTTTGAAGAGTTTGATTCATTTTAGAAAGCAAACAAACTGCTGCAGCTATCAGCAATCTTTTATTTTGTCTGCAAGAGGAATGCCTCTCCCGCGTGGGCTGGGCACCGGGCGGCGGTGGAGACACGGGCGTCCACCCTTGACGTGCCGTGTGCAGTGTGGACGGCGCGTTCCTTTCTGCCCACTGACGCTGAGAAATGCAGAGCAGCTCTCATCCTCGGAAGAAAAGCCGAGGGGGGCCCTGCTAATTAAGGAGCATGTCCGTGACCTTAAGCCTCACTCGCTCACACCGCGGGGGCTGAGAGATGTTGGGTGTAAGTTCCCATCATTGGCCTTTGTCCTGGCACCCGTGACTTCAAACGAGGCGGTGTAGAAAAAGGGGGTGTTGCAAAGGTTTTCTTGAACTCTGGTGCATGTGGTTCTTGTGATTCACGCTCTAACCAGCCTGGGCGCTTCTGGTGGTCCGAAAGGGTGGCGAGCTGGGGGAAGAAGCAAGGCTTCTGCTCTTTCTGCCCCTAGAAGATAGGGGCCACGTGTTCCCCAGTTTCAGCTCTTACCACCTTGAAATCACTCTACATCTTCAAAAGCCACCTCCTGGGCCGTTCTGGTCACCAGGAAAACAAATCTCTTTCCTCCTTGCCCAGACAGGGCTGTGTTTCTTCTCTCCTAAGCCCACCCTGGGACTCAGCTTCCCGCTCCCCCGTCTCTCATTTTTGCCCCTAATCTCTCGTATCCTGCTCTCTATGTGTACATTTAAGTCTTCCTCAACCTAAATAGAGAGCCACAGCTCCTTGTTCAAAAACCTGGAGGTCGGATGCGTTGTGGGATTCCGAATATTTCAGATTTTAGAAACAGATTGACCTATCCCCAAGACTACTCAGTTCCCAGTGGGACTGGGGCCAGCCTCCCATGTGCAAACTCATTCATATTTCGGCAGGAAGATGTATGAAGACTCATGCCAAGTGGGGTAAATGAAGAATACATGTTACCTTGGGCCAAGCCAGGTCAGGTTTTGCTGCCAAATGAGTTGTGAAAGAACTGGAGACTTTCATCCTTCATAGCTGTGGATGAGCGAGCTTGGACCACTAGGACATTCTAGTTCCTCCGGACCTTCCCTTGGGCACCTCTCCTTCCCCCCACATCAGGCTGAGTACTCTCTCTCTCTTCTGCTTGCCATGACCAGAGGGCCAGAGTGAGCAATTTGGAGTCTGGCCTCCCATCTGGGCCTCCTGTCCTCTGCCTCTGCCAGGCACTCTGTGGACCACCATTCAGGCCAGCGCCTCTTGGGCTCTCCATGGGGAATTACCAGTGCTTCCCATTCCCAAACCATCACCAGTCTGTTGTGTTGTAAAATACTTATCAATGTGTTACTAGAAAAATGGAGTAAAAAAAATGTCACTTGTCTTCATGATGGAATCCAACGGTATAAAACGGCCCCTATCTAATTGCCGTCAGGGCTGTGAAGGGCTCACTCTCCACCTCACTCTCGAGGTGGACCTGGGGGGAGGGGTGGCCCGGTGGGCGGGGCTCTGCAGGTCACATTTGGAGGAGCCCTCCAGTGCCCACGCCCGGGGCTCTCCTGGGCCCTTTGCCTTCCCTAGCTTCTGACATTCTCCACCACCACCGCTCTCAAGGTGGCCTCCTCCTCTGGCCTCCATGGCCGAGGGCTCTTCCTGCTCTTTCATGACCCTTGCCAAGACCTCAGTCTCCTTTCCAGGCAGGACTTCCACCAGGTTCCACCTTTAACCTGTTTTCTTCTGTGCTTTCCCATTATGTAACTAATCATCTCTAGCGACTTCTATTCTTGCTCCTGGGTAGATGACAATCGCATCTCCTGACTTGTGTTCTGAGTCCCAAACTCTCACTTCCTACTGCACCCAAATAGTCCAGAGGCACATCAATGTTCACATATTGTGATGGTTATTTTTATATCTCAACTGGGGTAGGCCACAGTGCCGAGCTATTTGGATAAATACGAGTGTAGACATTGCTGTGAAGCTATGTTGCAGATGAGAATAACGTGTAAATTAGTAGACTTTGAATAAAGCAGGTTATCTGCCATCACGTGGGTGGGCCTCATCTAATCAGTTCAAGGTCCTAAGAGCCAAAGGTCCCCCTGGGAGAAGGGAATTCTGCTGTAGGCTGCCTTTGAACCTGAGCTGCAGCATCAACTCTCCAACTCTTCCCTGGGTCTATAGCCTGCCAGCCTGCCCTGCAGATTTTGGACTTGTCAGCCTCCACAATCATGTGCCAATTCCCTAAAATCTCTCTCTCTCCATACAGATGCCCTCATGCACTCACGCATGCACACACACACATCCTACTGGCCTCTTGGTTCTGTTTCTCTGGAGAACTCTGGTTAATATATATATGAACTTCCCACTGAAACAGTGTCCATATCTCACTATTCTATTTCTATTTACGATGCTGCTTTTGTCTCAGGTGCCTAGAATCAAAAGTTCAGACTGACCTTTTGTTTTTCTTTTCCCGTCCTCCCACATCCATCAGCCATGTCAGTTCCACATCCCCAATATTTATGGCATAAATACCCTCCTTTCCATTCATCTGCTAATGAAGACCCCCAACCACCATGCAGGCCTGGCCTATCATAGAAGGTATCCCCCTGTCCATGGAGATAGGCCCGAGAGGTTGGCATGTGATTCACAGTCAACCTGAGATCTTCTTTGAGATTTTGTAAATGAAGCTTGGGAGACAGAGGACCTCTCTTTCTTTTCTTATAGATCATAATCTGTAAATGTATGTTTGGTAGTGAACATCTTTTCCTCATTGTACAGAGTGTCTATAGCATGAGAGAGTGAGTCCACATGCAAAAGAAGCAAAAATATTTGGAGTGAAGGAATAGAGAGAACATTAATGCTGTTTTCTGTACCTCTGGATCAAGCCATACCTGATGTTCATTTTTAGACAACCCAATTCATAAGGCAATGAACACACTTCTCTGCCTAACCTAGTTGGAGTTGAGCTTCTTTCATTTGCAACTACAGCGTTCCGACTAACCGTCTGCCAGAAAGTATTCTCCTCAAGGGCAAAGACTGTAACTTATTGATGTGTATCTCCTAAATGCAAGACCACATTTAGAATCTTCTTGGTCTGTGTGTTGCACTGAATCCCCAGCTTGTCTTTAAGACACCAACTACATTGTGAAATTGTGTGTGAGAGGAGAGGGAGAAATGACAGAAAGGAACACTTTCTGCAGCTCCTCTGATGGGAGAAATAGAATAGAGACTTATGTGTGGGGGACATCCCAGACTGATGGTGGTTGGGGTCATGGTGGCCCAAATGAGAAGCAGATGCACCCTTTGATTTCAAACTCATTGATAGAGAGACACAGATTTAACAACGAAAGGAAAAGTGAGACTTATTTTTACCATGAAGTGTGGGGTAGCAGTGTTTTGTCTATTTATAGATCCGTGTAAATGTCCATATTATAGTGCCTTTCCAATTAACTTGTACTTGTTAATCACTGCTGAGATTTCACTCCTTCGTCCATCAGTACTTACTAATTGTTCAACAGAATGCTAGGCACCACGGGAATTACAAAGGTGAATAATACCCAGATGTCGCCATTCCTTCTTAAATACCTATTACAGTAGCAGCCAAGGGGACTTCATGAAGATAAACTTGTGTAGAAAAAAAAAAAAAATCACACCGTAAAGTTATGTAAGTTTCTATTTTAAAATCATCTGGTTCTAATTTACTAAATTTAATGCTTTAGAGTCAATGCCAAAGTGCTACATTTGATTTATGGAAATACTTTAGCACATTTTTCCATCACGCTCTTGTACGATATATTTACCGCCCTTTTGTTATGGTTAGAAAGATTATGGATCTTAAAAAAAAAGCCCTTTTTATGAGCTTGGTGATATTTTATTATAAAATACCATAAGATGGAATAAGAAGTCTAGTAAACAATAATACTCAGGAGCATTCTACATGGTTTAGCCTTTTTTTGGTGTATATATATATATATATATAAATTTAACAGAGAGGTCTGGAAAATGGATGTTTAAAAACTTGCACTTTTTGCCAAACCACTTCTTTTCAGGGCAAACAAGTACTTTAGGGCGTGGTGGGGGGCGGTATTTAAATGGCAGTCATACTATACTACACCACTAAGAAAATAATAACGTCAATACCAAAGGATACAGAATGTCATAGACTCAGACTTCTGGAGGGAACTTACCAAAGATTCCAGCAAAATGGAATCTAAGAATATGGACATAAGTACCATTGGTGTCCATGGCTCAGGGCCCCGCACCCGCCAGCAGGGCAGGGGAGCAAGTTTTCAGGAGATGCGGGGCTCTCATTACCTCCACCTTCTCTGACATGCTCACCCACTGAAGAGGCAAAGGTATGTCTGCCCCAGGTCCTGGGAATGAACCACCTCTATGTGACCTTCGGGGCTCTGGGCTTGACCAGCTCACTTGGTCACAGAAAAATCCAGACTTTTGTCAACCTTTTCACTGAAGCCTCCCAGACATGCCCATAAAGGCCGCCCTACATCTTCAAAGTGGTATTTAAAGCTTGTGTGTAATCGTTTTGTTCCCGCTTTACCCCGGCTTCGCACAGCTTACAAAAAATGCAGGTTTTACACCTCACACCCACATAAAATAAGATGGCTGCCTAGGAATTCCCCCTCCGCCCTGCAGCTTGGCATTTCAGAAACCTCATTTCTCTCAAACGGAGTTTACTCAACTCTTGTAAATGAAAAATGGCAAAGGCCAGGCCGTGGAAGTGTTTCCTTTTCAACAGGCCATCTTCACGTTGTGATGTGATGAAGGATGAAGGGGTTCCAGTGGCTCAGAAGGAATGACAGGGGACTGTCCAGCATGGCTCAGGGGCCTCCAACTCTGTCCTGAATCCTCTCCCACATCCAGACAAAGCTTGAGTAGCAAGAAACTCTTCTCTGTCTGGCCAAGACTGGTTCTCCAGGCTCTTCTGCCCTGGAGCCAGTCTTCCTGAAGTGAAGGGAACACCGTGATTTCTCACTTCTTCTAGAGTCTTCTCTGGAGTGTGTCTCACTTCACCTCTTCAAGTGCATTTATTTCTCGCTGACCCTCAGCTTAAGCGTCACCTTCTCCTTGACATGGACTCCAGCTGGCCTCTACTGAGGAGTCCTTTCCCCGAATCTGTGTGACGCTCACAGACTGGCATGGATACTGGCATCACTTGTGAACCCCTTGCTGTGCCTTGTTTGGGGACAGTTGACCTTGGAGGCAGGCAATTCCCTATCTGACCTAGGCAATAGCCTTTTGTATGTATTGACACACAATTCACGAAGATATAAGTCACCATTTTAAAGTGTACTATTCCGTGGTTTTTGGTATACTCGAAGACTTGTACCGCCATCATCACTAATTCCAGAACCCACTCCCCATCAGCGGCCTCGCCATTCCTCCTCCCTCCCAATCCTGGCAACCACGACTAGCAATCTAATTTCTGTCTGGGAATAGCAAATTATAACTGACTTCATGAATTTTTTTTCCAGCACCATTCCAAAAGCTGCCACCAACATGGGATTGCTCATTAAAATTTCTGTATACATTGAGAAGGATCGCTTCGGTTGTGTGAACACACATACATATTTAATGCAG
Organism: Ailuropoda melanoleuca; assembly: GCF_002007445.2. Classification (NCBI taxonomy): domain Eukaryota; kingdom Metazoa; phylum Chordata; class Mammalia; order Carnivora; family Ursidae; genus Ailuropoda; species Ailuropoda melanoleuca. The sequence goes on along the minus strand of NC_048222.1, from coordinate 15,140,717 downwards.
AGCGATAACAACCAAAAAATGGTAATTAAATGCAGAAAGGGAAAGCAAAAGTTGGGGCGTGGAGAGTGTTTGGTGAGTTGGAGAGGGTTGGGGAGTGAAGGCTTTAGAGAGAGAAGAGAAATACTGTCTTACAGGGACAGGAGATTATTCTCTTTGTATTTACTTCGTAGGGTCTTATCATGTGCCAGATACAGCTAAGTAAGCACGTCATCTAATCTGTAATAGTCAGGCAGGAGCCAGGAATCCTATGCAATAGATGAGGAAGGAACCTGATGTTCAAAGAGGTGAATGCCCTGCCCAAGGCCACACAGCAAGGGTTTAATCAAAGCTTGCTGGTCTCAGATCCCATGCTCTTAATACTTTGTTATATCTTTTGAACATTGTGCATGTATGGATCCTCAAACTGGTCGTAAAAAGGTACCCTGATGAGGCAATTGCTCTTCTCCGGAAAACAGCCAGAAAACAGGGACAGGTAGACATTTTTCCAGCCTGCACCAGAAAGGGCGCCAGCTGTTCTGTTAGGCTGCCACGGTTCCCAGTCTCTGTGGCCTCCATGGAAAAGCCATTGGAACTTCTGGCCTCTTGCATCCCTGAAGCCAGTCTCGTCCAGAAGTAGCTTCTTCCAGACCTCAAGACCAGTGCTCTGGCTGGCACTGAGCCTCCCGAATGTCAGAGTTCCTCTGACCTTCTCCAGCTCTGGTAACTTACTTGTTGGGAGACAGAGGCCCCGTCTTGCCCCCTGGGTGGCCCAGCACAGGGCTCTCCCTGATGGGCGGGTCTCCGAGGACTCAGTCAAGTGTCTTTGCAGTCTCTCTTGCCAGCTCCCCGCTGTCTCCTCCACCTGAGGAGGGGTCTGCCCTTCTTGCTTTGTTTTCTCTCCCCAGGCAATGCCCCCCACTCACAATACCTCCGGCCACCTATCCACATTCTGATGACTTTCCAGTTTTCATCTCTGGGATGGGTAATTTTATAGGTTAACTTGGCTGGGCCACTTTGTCCAGATAGTTGGTCGAACATTATTCTGGGTGTTTCTGTAAGGGTGTTGACTTTTGTGGGTGGGGTTCACCTAACCACTTGAAGGCCTGAATACGACAGAAGGCCTACCTTCCCTGAGCAAGACAGATTTCTGAGGACTGCCCTTGGATTTCATCTGCAGCACTGGCTCTTTCTGCTTCTCAGCAGATTGTCCTTGAACTTGAACGCTTTCCTAAGTGTCCCCCATCCAATGTTGGCCTAGCCACCCTCCACAAACACACGAGCCATGTCCTTCAAAGAAATCTCTTTCTATAACTGCACACATAACATTGGTTCTATTTCTCTGGTAGAGCCCTGACGAGTACAGTTCTGGAGACTGAAACCCCAGTGTTCATCCGGTTACTGAATATCTTCATGGTCACGTCAAGTCATGGACCCCCAGCTCTCGTTCATCCTCAAGACCCCCCAGAAGAGTAGCTACACATCCAGCTATGGTAGCAAGCCAGAAAGCTGGCATCTCCCTGACCCAGCTGACACCCTATCGCTAGTCTCCCATTTACTCTTTGCACGTTTCTTTCAAACTCTCCGTGTCCCTTTGTACTCTCTGTGCCCAGCTGTGCAGATCGGGCCACTTTTGTCACTCCCCTGAGTCTCTGTGCTTCCGCTCAGGCCAACCACGCGTTTCTCTTTTAAAATGGCCAATCTGATGATGCTCCTTTGATGTTTAAGGGTCACCTCCCAATTTTCTCAAGAAAAAGTAACAACACAAAATGACACAAAACATAAATCTCCAACGTGACCCATACTAGTGCTTCTCAAACTTGGAGATCAGAGACGTGAATGCCTGTCTCCCGGAGCTTTTGTCAAAATGCAGCTCCGGGGACGCCTGGCTGACTCAGTCAGTTCACCGTGCCACTCTTGATTTCGGCTCAGGTCATGATCTCAGGGGCCTGGGATCCAGCCCCGCATTGGTCTCTGCACTCAGCGGGGAGTCGGCTTCAGGACTCTCTCTCTTCCTCTGCCCCTCCCCCTGCTCATTCTGTCTCTGAAATAAACAAATCTTAAAAAAAAAAAAATCAGCTCTTGTTCCGTTTGGTAGCCTGGGTGGGACCTGGGGGATCTGTGTTCCCAGCAAGCTCCGAGAAGGATGGGGCTGCCGTCCATAGACCACTCTTAGAGTGTCAGGGGCTCAGAGGACACAGCACAGTGGGGCCTCTGCCTGCCTCTCTGGTTCCCCGCCTTGTGTCTCTCCTGGAATGCAGAGGCTGCAGACACTGGCCTTTTTCAGCTCCTCTGTGCCGCACACTGCCTGTCACCGCAAGGCTGACAAGCACTTTCCCTCCTGACTCTTGCTCAGCGCTCAGGATTCATCCGAAACATCACACTGCTTACTGTGTTGCAGCCCCCTGGTTATATATCGGCACTGCACGCTGCCCTTGTCCCACAGTTCACCACACTTGTCACTGCTTGTTCAAAGTCAAGCTTTTTTAGGAGGTCATAGGCGCATGAGGGTGGGCACCAATTCTGTCTTGTTACTGCCGCGTTGCGGGGTAGGGATTAGAGCTGGGCACCTGGAACTGCATTCATTCGTTCATTTTTTTCTTTTTCACTGAATCACCGATGGGTCAGTTGGTTACTCAGTGACTATTTATTGAGTCCTGTAGCATTAGATTTGACTGTGAGTGACAGAAAAACCTGAGGACGGGTTTAAACAAAGCAGAAGTTAATTTTCTTTTCATTTATGAAGAGTCTGGAGGCAAGCAGCCCAGGACTGGCGGAGGGCTTGATGAGGTCTGCAGGGACTCAGGCTTTCTCCAGCCCACGGCAGTGCCTGACGACATGACCAGCCCCTGCTGGTCTTTCTCCCAAATGGCCATTGTCCTTGGAGATCAGAGACGGTGCCAGGTCGTAAAATTTTGCAGAATGTTGGCTATGGATGAGAGTTAGAGCCCCACGACAAGCATAGTAGCCAAACCCTAAATTTAATTTGACACACCATGAAGACAATGGTATGCGAACCTGGCTGGAATCTTCACCTGCCGCCCTCCATGGGTTTCCTTCTCAAGGTGACCTCCAGGATCTCCCCTTTTCCTCAGCATCATTATGCGTGCCCTTAACACACTGAGGAGGAGAGAGGCTGCTAGTGCCTAAAATCATCCAGAATCTACCAAAGAGCTTTTTGCCGCCAGTCTTATGCTCATAAGCGCGTGCTGATGTTCACCCAGTAGGGATCCCTCCTCCCCCAGGTCCCCAAGAGAGACCTGTTAGCCATGTCCAGTGACACTTTTCAAATTTGACAGTCTTGGTCCCCTGCGGGTGTGTTGGGGAATGCACTGTGACTTTAGCTCTGAGATTCTAGAAGCTGCCACAGCCCACCATCCCCCCACCCCCATTCCTCTGAGCACTGAAGCACCTTTCAACTTTACCATTCCTCCACGTTTCAAAGTTCTCATTTGCAAATCAATTTCATAAGGCCCCAGGCTCAGCCCCCTGGTTAACAGCCTTAAAATGGCACTTCTTGCTGGATTGAGGAATAAAACCACACACCGGCAAACTCCTTACTAACTTTAACTCTGATCTTTAATGTGAGTCCGTGTGCCCTGTTCTAATTTCTCTAGGTACTGTGTCTGGATCTCCCACCTGTGGAAATGTCTCCAGAAGTTTCCTGCTCTAAGCAGATTTAAGGAGATGATACATTATATGATAGGCATCTCCTGAATTTGGATTTTAAAGGAATAAAGGTGTTTTGTTGTTATGGTTGCTGTTTTGCTAAAATCACCTGTCTTGGTCTGCTGCCCTCTGTTAATGGGATATCTATGATGGGGACATCTCAGGGAGATGAGTGTTAAACAGATAGGGACATCGGAGTCCAGGGTAGTTAAGTGCGGAGCTCAAATATAGGCTGTAGGGGAATAGCTACCTTCCTTGCGAAGAAGTTATGTTCAGAAGCACCTTCAGCTCTCCTGGTTCTCGCTTGCCTCCCAGGCGGGCGGGACCCATACTAGGTGCCCAGTTTTGGAGGTGAAAAGGCTGAGGCCTGTTTATTTTCTGTAGAAGTGATGTGCCCTGGCAGCAGAGCCTGTTCCACCCTGATTGCAGGCTTCCCGATTTGTGTCCCGTTCCCTCCCACTCAGCAGGTTCCAGTGACCTGTGAAAGTCTCAAGCCCCAGAGACAGGCGTTCACCCCTCCAGGGATTTAGGGGCAGAGCTACAAGAGGAAAACAAAGCAAAACTGGGAATCGGCATGGTCGTATGGAAGAATACGGTCCTTTTTCCGGTGTTTCCACAAAGAAATGACCCTTTGTATTCTAGTTGCCCAGAAGCTTCCACTAATTTCTCTGTGGCTCAATTCCAGGGCTATGTTTGCCGTGGGCTCTGTGCTGCTCTCTGCCTCAACATGAGGGTGTGTGTGTGTGTGTGTGTGTGTGTGTGTGTGCGCGCGCGCGCGCGCATGTTCACACCTCAACATGAGCCTGCGCGTATGTGCGTGTGCGCATGCGTGCACATGCGCATGTTCGTGCATCTCTTTGAGCGAATAAGCATGTCTGTCTGGCCGGGGTGAAGGGCATAATTTTCCTCTTGCCTCCAGTGCTCAGCGCACATAATTCCTCTCCCATACCCTGCGCTTCTGCTCAGCCCCTGGGTTGGAGGCCCTGTCACTGATTCCTGTCAACCACAGGTTGCGTTTTGCTCTGGGCCCTGAATGGGAGCCTTGTCTGCCACTGTAGCCCCAACCCTGCTAGATCTTTGGCTCAGGTCTGGCCAGGGAGGCTTGGCAGTGGCAGTCAAGGCCTCTCCGGAGACAACTGGTGTTCTCATTTTCTACCAGCCCGAGCATGTCATGAACTTTCCAGCCCAGTGACAGCTGAGAATACAGATGAGCACAAAAATCAGAAAAGGTCCTTGGAGGCTCTTGGAGGGTGCCAATCAAGTGAAGGAGCTCCTTTTGAAATATCGGAATCAGCTTGTGTCTCTACCTCATGGTAACTCATTTATCTCTGCTTAATTGGAATGCCTCAGCAAACCTGTGCTAATATAATTCTCTGAGGGTCTGAGTGGCCCAGTCTCTGCCTTTAAAGGGAGTGAGACAAATTAACACATGCATATAGGCGTTCCCTTCATCCCCTTCCCCCACCCCAGCACACACACAATCACAGACACACACTAAAACATGATTCTCTGCAAATTGGCGTTAAAGACCCTGGAAGTTATGGTTGACCTTTTCCCAGGCCTCCTGGAAGCACCCCTTTCCATGGTCAAAGAAAGGCTACAGAGAAATAGGCATCTTAGTTCCACGTCACTTACACTCTTTAATTGTGCAGAACCTTCTACACATGCAAAGCATTACTATCTTAATATGCAGAGTTGGAAGTGACAGATATTGAAGAGAAACTCATTCCTAGCCTGGCCAAGTTCTGTTTTCCGAGAAAAAGCTCTGTCTCTCAAATATATGGTTTGTTTTCGTGTGTAAATTGGTTTTGTACTCTGGGTCAACACATATTCCTAAAAGAGAGAAAGAGGGAGAGAGAGGGAGGGAGAGAGAGGGAGTGAGACAGGCAGGAAGGAAGAAAGAAAAGCTAGAGACAGAGATGATAGGAATACACTCCTCCCCCTGAATTTCAACACAGAGATCATTCTTTTGGAAAACTAGGCTTTGAACGAGATATTTTTAATGATTACCGATGGTCACCTAGGAACATTATCTTCTGGGGAAACAGTAGGACACAGTAATGTTTACGTTTGTCTTAATGATCTAAGATCCTTGCAAACAGCTGAGTCCCGAGGAAGCCAGGACATGTTCTTTCAAGAACTTGTAGACAAGGATCAGGTTATGGTCAAAGGAAATGCTCTGACTTTAGTCCTAATAAATTACCATTTAGTTTCTTGTCCAGCCAATGTCCTATTTTGGTTTTGTCACATTCACACATGTGTGCGGTCACTCAACTCACAAAAACTTATCAAACAGTTTTAAGTCTTGTTAATAATGATTAAAAAAAAAGTCTCACTTTGCAGGATTGTAAGGGAGGAAAAGATGTAATGAAATCAAACAAAACCTCTCACTTACAAGAATATGGCCTCCTCCACCGAGGTTGCGGGGAGTAAGTTCTCTGTAGCAGTTGTGATTTCTGAAGGACGAATTTGATCAAGGTGGATGGCTAATTCTTCACTTTTACATCCTCCTCCCTGAAAAGCCCTTGGTCTCCAGGAAAATTGCTGGAGAATATATGCTTTTTCCTTTCCATGCACAACCCCATGCTCTGGGACTAACACATGTGATGGTGAGTTACATCATGAATGTTCATGGTAACTTATTAAAATGCTCAAAATTGGTGTCTGCTTTTCCACTTTTTTAATGTAAAATTTTGTGTATGGGAAACTATGGTATTATTTTAGAATTTAACTCTAGATCTTCTGTGGGAACATTATAAAAACTATCACCAAAGTCTATTCCTTCTTCTTGAATGTAATAGGCAGTGACACGAGTATGCTTTGAGTACATATGTAAATGCAACATCATCCTAAGGATGTATGCAAAGAATAAAATAGATCCATCATGATGTGATGTCATATTGAATAAACATTGAGGAAGACGTAGATTCATCTGATTATTTTGTACCGGTATTCATTTTTTTGTGGATTGTCATTTGGAACCACCAGTTAATATCATGGCATCTTCAACCATATGTGAAGATCATGTGGTTTAAATAGCCAAACTATGGAAAGAGCCCAGATGTCCGTTGACAGATGAATGAATAAAGAAGATGTGCGATGCATAATGGAATATTATGCAGCCATCAAAAATGAAATTTTGCCATTTGCATGACGTGGATGGATCTAGAGGGTATTACACTAAGTGAAATAAGTCAATCAGAGAAACACAATTATCATATGACCTCACTGATATGCGGAATTTAAGAAACAAGGCAGAGGATCATAGGGGAAGAGAGCCAAAAATGAAACAAGATGAAACCAGAGAGGGAGACAAGCCATAAGAAACTCTTAATCATAGGAAACAAACTGAAGATTGCTGGAGGGGAGGGGTGTGGGGGGATGGGGTAACTGGGTGATGGACATTGGGGAGGGTATGTGTTGTAATGAGCACTGGGTATTATATAAGATTGATGAATCACAGACCTGTACCCCTGAAACAAGTAATACATTTTATGTTAATTAATTGAATGTAAATAAAAAATAAAACAAAAAAATAAAAGCATGTGGTTCAGGTTGTTAGATAAAATACAGGATGACCAGTTACAGTTGAATTTCTGGTAAATTATGAGCAATTTTTTTAGCATAAGTATATTCCATTTAATTTGGGGGACATATTTATATAAGAAAATATTTGTTGTTTATCTGAAATTCAAATGTACCTGGGAGTGCTGCATTTTTGTTTGCTAACTATGACAACCTTACATGCAGAGAACCAGTGTTACTGTCGGGATAGCCATCTGAAACAAGAGGAGAAATCCCACTGGGCCTCAAAGATGATAGTAACTTCCCTATAGAAAACACGCATAACATCCCTAGTTTTTCTGCCCCCACCAAGACAGAACTTCGTCCCATCTCCATTCCAATTTCCTCTCTGAGAGGCTGAGTGGGTGGAATGTCACTGGTAATTGAGATTATTCCTATCACCAGAGTTTTAACAAGTGGCATTTTGGTTTAACGAATATTTATTGAGCACATACAATTTTGCAAAACAGTGTGCTAGGCTGAGTCTCTTTTCTCAAGGAGTTTAGAATCCAAAAATGAAGAGTAATGTGTTGACAACTGATGCTGATTCAAAGCAGTGTGTGAGAAGATCCAAATAATGTACTACAGGGATGAATAAATTCTACGAGGAGTGGGAGATGAGAGAAGAGTTCAGAGAGGAGAGTGGGTGAACTGGGCTGGCAGGGAAGGAGGATTCTTGATGGCCAGATATAAGCCAACAGCCTCCCATGCTGCAAAGATGGAACCATTAAAGAGACAGAAATAGGAATGTGTGGTCAGAGCCCTTTTCCACCCCAGGAAGGTATAAGTCATTCAATTGTTTGTCGAGGAGATCTTTATTAAGCACCATTGAACACATTAATGTAAAATTGCAATTGTGTAAAGAGCAATGAAGAAGAGACACATGGTCCCAGGAAGGGTAGTATATGAGGAATGACCTAGTGAGAGCAGTTGGACATGGCATTTATGAGGGAGGCAGTGGTTGAATTGAGCTCTGAAAAAGCGGCGGGGGGTGGTGGTGAGGGCCAGGGAGGAAGAGGATATAAGACAGATAACATAATATGTGCCAAGGCCCGGTGGCAGAGGGAATCAGGGAGCATTCGAAGAACTGAAAGAAAGTCGGTATGTCTGGAGCAGAGACAGCATGGTGGAATATTATGCTTGAGAGGGAGTAGATAGCAGGTGGATCCATGCAGGCATTTTGGAATCCATTACGGAATTCTATCATAACACCCTGAACCCCATGGAGCCATTCTATGCATTTAAGTACGAATGTAACATAATTGACATTGAGTGTGAAAGAATCATTGGCTATACTGGTGCGAAGAGACTGGAGAGAAACCAGAGAGCTGTGAGGAGACCAGTTAGGAGGCTACATCAGTGATTTGGGCAAGAGTTGAGGGCAACCCAGATCCCCCTCCTTCCTGAAGACTTTTTCTGCCTCATTTTCAGAAGAATCCAAGAGGAGCAGCCCTAGGCCTCCCATCGGCATGCCCACAGGGTATCTGGGTCCTGATGGCCCAGCAGAGTGGGAAGAATTCCGCATGTCACTGCGTGTCGATACTGTTAGAGGTAGACACAAGGTATCCTCACTGAACAGTGGTAGCTCCTCAGAGTCCCAAGTGGATATTTCAGGCCTCAGAGGAGTAGGGACATGCAGGCCACCTCAAAAGCCAACTGGCCTTGGCTGTTAGGATTGCCTTTCCTATGCCAAAGTCTTGACAACGTAGAGCCCCAGCTGCTCCGGCTGGAGTCTTCCTGTCGAGACCTTCAGAGTCCTAGCACTTCTCTTCTCTCATTAGTTCCTCTCTTCCCAGGTGTGCCTGTGGCAGGAGAGAGGAATGATTCTATGACTCTTGGAACCTCTCCAGCCAGTTCTAAAAGCATCAGGGCACCTCTACTGTGGTTAGCCGTATTCACCAATTACCAAGCGTAGGTGGTATCTCTTCGGTATTTAATTCTTGCATTATATGCTTGTTACAAACTGTGAATTTGAAAGAGCCCCTTCAAGTATCTTTTTAATATCAACACGTATGAATTGGTTTAGGTGACATCGTGTGTCGTGCACACCCAGAGCAGCCCCCATGTGGGCGGCATATTTGCCGGCTGGCCGCTTTTATGCATCTTCCAACTTTACCACAGGCCATAACTCCCTTTGAGTAGCATTGGTCAGCCTCTGAGTATGTCAGACAGATGCTCATGAATGCCAGGAAAGAAGGCAAAATTGATAAGTAGAATGGCTCAACATTGACTCTTAGGCCCTTGGAAAAATGCAAAGTATGGCCATTGGACTCCTGGTTCCAGACCAGTCCTATGTTGGGGGTTCCATCAACCATGTGGATCTTATTAGAGGTTAATAGACCCTTCAAATGGTGTAGCCCAGAGTTTTTCAACTTTGGCACTATTGACATTCTAGGCGGGATAACTCTCTGTTGGGGGGCTGTCCTGGGCTGCGCAGGGTCTTCAGCAGCAGCCCTGCCCCCCTCCCCATTTTGACAACCAAACACGTCTTTAGACATTGGCAAATATCCTGAGAGGGCAGAATTGCCCCTAGTTTAGAACCCCAGTGTATGCTACACTCCTCGTTTATCTAATGAGAAAATCAGGACCTGGAAAGGGAAGAATGCCTTTGGCGGTCCACAATTCTATAGAAACAACCCTAGAAGGAGCACTCGGGTCTTTGGAATTCTAGTCTGGGTCTGTCTCCACAGCCCCCCAAAACAGACTGTTCTTCTGAACCACGTCGCATCTATCCCCCTCTAGACACTGCTCCTTATCCCTTCCCTTCTGTTCTAATGTCTTCTTTCTTGCACCCTGTTGCTCCTGAGGTCTGCCTGGAAGCACTAAGACATTTGCTCCATCGAATTTCAACCCAGCAGAAGAGCAGGTCCCAAGCAAAACTCTAAACAAGATGAGAACTGAAGGTTTTCATGTCTGCCTGGTCGACAGCACAGCAGAGCACCGGGCACAACACATGCCGTGCGTGCGTGCGTGTGCGTGCGTGTGTGTGTGTATGAAAGAGAGAGTGTATATTTTAACTGAATAGCAAAAAAGTTATCTTTTTTATTCCTTGTCTCCTATTGTCGAGAGTAATATCTTGCTCATGGACAAATGTCCTTCTCCCCATCTTTTGCTTTTAAAACTGATTCACACAGCCTTTCTTCACACCAAGGTATAAATAACTGGTAATAACCGCAGATGATAATTTTCTACAGAGTTGGCATATCCTGAAAGAGGAAACACACAACTTCCTGTAGCACACAACTCTGGACCTTTTTCTAAATGAGTTGTGTAATGACAAAGTCCAAAGCGAATGCAGACAAACTCCGATTTCATCGTAGCCTCTCACAGCACATACAGTACTCCATTTCTTGGTGTCAAGATGTAGTCACAGGACTCAGAGGTGGTGGAGTGTCCTGGGGGGCTTACCCTGGCCACACTGCCTGCATGCTAGCATTTTCCTCACAGGACAACAACGTGAGAGCTGGGCCCCAGCACCCCAGATGGGCCCTTCCGTAGAAGGTGTGAATGTTCTTCTCTGAATTTTACTTACAGCAAGCCTCCCTTAATAATCTTACATGTTTGCTATCAAGAATTTGAAAGGAAGTGGTTTTGTGGGTTTTAATGCATTCTTTATGTCGAAGTTTTGTGTCCCTCAGTTATTGATGCGAAGAAGCATTTTTGCTCTCTGACCTGCTTTGGAAGCCAGTTGGCTGTCTGGGTTCTGCTCCTGGCCTCTGGGCGGAGGTTATAAGTTCTGAACCACTTGCGGCCGTGCAAGAGGTGATGCCCCCTTGGTGACTGTGCCCACAATCCCTTCCCAGAGTGAGTGTGAAGCTCAGTGAGGTCATGAAGCCCTCGGGAGGGGTGATGTCTGTTCAGATTGGAGGACATGGAATCATAAAGCTTTCAGGGCTGATGGCGCCTCAGAGGGATGTAAGGCTGGTGAGCGTCTGGGGGAGAGGTCAGTGATTTATCACTTCATCGGCTTCTGGCATTGCCGATGTTATTTCTGTCGTAAGACGAGCTAGAAGAGCTGCGATATGAGACCAGAAAACGCACACATCATTTCTCTTTATCGGCTCTTGGTGGTGCTGGTGGTTTTTTTGGGGTCCAGTGGGGTCTCATGGTGCAGGATGGAGGGAGACCTGGAAACATGACCCCGATCTGGGCAGTGCGTGTGAAGGAGCCTGGCATGGGAAGGAGGTCAGGAGGGAAACGTGCTTGGCCTTGGGGCGATGCCAGGTAGGGCGTCCCTCCTCACCCACTGACCTCGGGTGAGCTGAGCAGGCTTACAAAATAGAACCCTCTGGCAGCATGGGGGCTCCTCCTGCCGCCTTTGCTCTGAGAGCCTTGCACGGAGTTCTCTTTCTGCCAGGAAGGTATTTGTGGAAGGCACTCACGACCTGGAACCTGGTTACTTAGAAGCATTTCCCAGTTAACCTAAGTTTAATGATCTTTCACCCCCAAAGGCCAACTTGGAAGAGGGGCAGAAATGGTTAGTTCCAAGTTTTTTAAAAGGCAAATTATTTGTTCAGATTCTGGGGAATTAAGTATCTGATCATAACCTCGAGACCAACAGGAGCCCACGAAAGCTTGATGTGATAGGGTGGACTTTGAAGGTGAGTTTTAGTCCTGCCCCCCAACCCCAGCCTTACAAAGGAGTGCCTCTGTGAATAATGTTATGAGTACATATTGTAATTTAATCTTAGAGCTCTAGGAGTGTATCACTATTAGCAAAATCGACTGTATATACCCTGGAATTTTGTTTGTATGCTCTTACTCAAAACAAACAAACAAAAGACCCTACAAAAGGAACACACAGACCCATTTCATCTGAAACCCATTCCCTCACCTTCCCTGGGGTTAGAAAAACAAGCCATAACTTTAGGAATAATCAACATAATGTCTGATGTGCCGAAAAATAGAGGTAGATACTGTTTTAAGATAGACTGAGCAAGTATTGATATTACCCAGCCATTTTTGCATCTAGGATGAGGACATTGAAAACAACACCGACACGTCAAACCTTTGAGAGATCACGTTGGATGGTCACCTAAATGGTGTGGTGGTAGGAGCGCAAGTGCAGTGATCGGCCCTTTGAAACACGCTAACAAAAACCAACAAACAAAACATTCCCGTAGACACAAAGTTTCTACCTCATCTGCTTGCCTTGGTGCCAGAAATGGTACCATTAGGATTCATTTAGCTTTTCCTTTTAAAACACAGGTAACCCTATGAAAGGGCATTAAATCGTCAGTAGTCACTTACATTGTGGAAATACTGAGTTCTTTGTATTTCTCCAGGCCTCGCCTAGTCAACCATGTGTATGGAAGAGGGTTTTGTTTTTGTTTTTTAAGATTTTATTTAATTATCTGAGAGAGAGAGAGAGAGAGAGAGAGTGAGAGCATGGACACGGTGGGGAGGGGAGGGCAGAGGGAGAAGCAGACTTCCCGCTGAGTGAGGAGCCCCATGCGGGACTCGACCCCAGAACCCTGAGATCGTGGCCTGAGCCAAAGGCAGACGCTTAACCGACTGAGCCACCCAGGCGCCCCCATGGAAGAGTGAAATAGGAGGAGTAATAGTAGTGAACAGAGTGGAAGATGTACTTCGAGGAGCTTCCAAAACACCTTCTTCCTCCTTGAAAATCTCTGCCCTAGCACGGCAACACTGTCCTGTGACAGAAACACTTGGGAAGGCAGTCCTAGAGCGAGGTGGACTTAGAATCAGCTGGAATAGGCTTCAAATCCAGACTCTGCCACTTGGAAGCTGTGCGCCTTTGGGTAAATAGTCATTCTAAGTCTCAGGTTGCCCATGTATAAAATGGGGTCAATAATATTTATTTCACAATGTTGTTGTCAATATTAAAATTGATGATGAATGTGGTGTGCCTGGGGGACTCAGTCAATCATCTGACTCTTGATTTGGGCTCAGGTCATGATCTCAGGGTCATGAGATGGAGCCCTGTGTTGGGCTCCACACTGAGCACGCAGCCTGCTTAAGATCCTTTCTCTTCTTCTCCCTCTGCCCCTCCTCCCGCTCATGTGTGCTCTCTCTCTTTCTCAAAAAAAAAAAAAAAAGTGTTAAAAAATTGATGATGAATGTAAAGCCACACAGTAAATGTTCAATACAAGGTGAAGATTGCAGAGCTGGAGAAGATGGTGATTTCTTGCCTCGCTCATTGCCAACCCAACTGTGGCCTTTGAGCAAAGGACCGATGGCAGGAGCAGTACAAGTGTCAGAATATGAGGGGCGGGTCCTAGATACCTTGAAGATCCTGGGGGTCTGGAGGTGGGGACGGTGTTGACGAGGAAGAAGATACAGTCTGCTAGTTACGGAAGACAAACTATTTCTCAGTTTTTCTGGGGGTGGGTCTTCTTCACACCTTCCATCAAACATTCTCAGTGCTGAAGAATATGTGGTCTTGGTGTGCACACACACACACGTGTGTGTGTGTGTGTGTTGCTGACGAATTCTTCCTGGGGTTGGTGCTAGATAAATTTCAGAATCTGATTGTGCCCTGGTTGGCTCACTATGGGCACAAAGCATGCAATGTTATGAGTAATTTTTTAATTATTATAAAAACTAAGTCAATTTGAAAAGTAAGCTTAGAGGCAGCAAGAGATTTGTTGTGGCTTCTAGCAATTTTCTTTTTGGCAAGATTCCAGGTGGCTGAGCAGCCTAGAGTACTAGAGCAGTGATGCTTAACAACAATAACGATAGAAATCTTTAAAAATTCTGATAAAAACTTTACAGTTGTATTCATCTTTTCAGGCCTCCTAGCATTTTCACATTCAGTGTCTTAGTGGGTCTGTATAACAATTCTGTAATGTAAGCTAAGTAAAGGAAGTTAGCAGCTCCATTTTATAGATGGGAAAACTGAGTCTTTAGAAGGTTAAGTAACTTTCCCAATAGTGCTTTGCAGAGCTTGGATTAGAACCTGGATCTTTGGATGCTTAGTTTATGCTAGAAGCCAGTAATAGAGGTTAAAACAGCTTATCCATTTTTGAATTCAACATCTATACAGCCCTTTTTATTTGCCATAGATCATATCGAGCATTAGAAATACAAAGATAACTGTGTCACAAACATTGTCCTCAAAGAGCAGTTAAATGGTATCCTTTCTTTTAGAAACTGTACCTAGTTTATAATTTTAATTTTCCTAATTAAAATGGAGACAGCCTGCCTGGCAAGTATGACTATTATTATGGGAACCATTGGAGAGATTATATGGACATGGGAAATCCAGGATATATGGTGGTTGTTGATAACTTATATCTTGTTTTTACCTCATTTTCTCTCTTTCCCCTTATTCTTGCTTCACTAAAATCCCCAAATAGGCAAAGTTTGGGCAGTGAAAGATCACCTTGGCTCAGCAGGGAAGCTCGCAGACCATCACGCCATCATTGCTGTGCTATTTTGGATTCTTGTCTCACCCTGAGGATGTCAAATTTGGAGCACATCTCCTTGGAAGAAACCTCTATCTTTTTCTTCTTTTTTTTTTTAATATTTTATTTATTTGACAGAGAGAGAGGCAGCGAGAGAGGGAACACAAGCAGGGGGAGTGGGAGAGGGAGCAGCAGGCTTCCCACTGAGCAGGGAGCCCGATGCGGGGCTCGATCCCAGGACCCTGGGATCATGACCTGAGCCGAAGGCAGACGCTTAACGACTGAGCCACCCAGGCGCCCCAAGAAACCTCTGTCTTAACCACCTCCCCGATTCCTCAACTTAATCTGACTTTGAAGCATTTCTTATAAAGAAATAGAAAATCAAAAACCTTATGCGCTCTGGAGAATTTCCCCAACATGGAAATTCAGCAGCAAACGTGTGCCTAGACCAGATTTCGTGAAGGGCCGTGGTTTAATAAGGCCCTTTGCCTCGCAGCCCGCTGGCACAGGTTCTGTTTGCCGTGAGTTGATGGTGCATAAGCTCTGGCTCTCAGATGACCAGGGAAGGGCAAGAGGAAATTAGCGAGAAACTTCCCTAAAGAAAGAACCGACGAGGCTTTGCTTTAAAGATTTTCTTTTTCTGCACCTTGAACATTTCTGGCGGCTGTATTGCTGACAGATTTGTGGCAACATTCTTCTGGCCTAGGTAAATGTTTGCTCTGTTTTTTTCTTCCCACATCGTGCATTCAAGAGCGTATGGGTCTTGATTCCCTCCCCGCCCTTAGGTGGAAACACGCAATCTACCCTTCTGAGTGTAGAAGGAAAACATAGACTTTGTTCACTCCCCAGATTCTCTGCTTGAAGTAAGTTTAGGAATTTATGTGTGGTTGGAATGGGGAATTAAGACTATTCTGGAACCTGGCTACCACGCCACATTTCCAATTTGGCTTCAATTGTTATCTCAGGATAGAGAAAAGCATTTCCATCCGCACAGCCCAGAAAACCCAAATAGAAATTCTGGAGTTGAACACAATATAGATTTGTTAAAAGAATAAAACAATTTAAAGCCTCGCAAATACATGGAAAAGAGGTTTGCGGAGGAGCAAAGAAGAGCGATAGGCCTGAACTTCAGATAGATGTGGTTTTGTAAATCATGACATCTGCTTTATAAGAAAATAAATAAATCAGGTGACATTTTAACATACAGAATTATCCATTAAGTGTAGACCTTGTGCCAAATTCTCACCTAATAAAATTAGATGGAAATGGTCCTATAGAAAAAAAGTTATCCCATTTTCCCCCCCATAGTATTCCTGGTGGTGAAAATCTAGGCTAGCCTATAGTTTAGCAGAGAATCTAAAGGAAATGAACAATAAGTCCTTGGCTAATTTTTAATTCTCATGATTTCACAATATGTATAGCAATTGCTTTTGGGTTTTGAGGCCATTTTCAAATGATTACACATATGCTCAACGTGGGGTATGTATTCCAGATAAACCGTTGTTTCAATATTTAAAATCATTTAACCCAGATAATCAGACAGGATTTTGAAGCTTTTGTG
>NC_048222.1:15085712-15124480 GCF_002007445.2 Ailuropoda melanoleuca | reverse complement strand
GGTGGTTCTGATTAAATGTAAAACAATTCAAAGGAGTTCAAGAGTCTGGTCTGCATGATTAATAGTCTGCAGTGGATATTAGAAATCCAGACAGACCAAAGGCAAAATGCCTTCCTCTCGTAGACAGACTGTTTTCTAACCTCCAAGGACTCTGCGCATTTAGTCACTCTCTCAATTCAACTGCCTTTGCCAGGCCGGGCTTCACTGGATTAGAGAGTAGTGGAAAAAACCCCTCCCAGGAGTGATCGTATCAAATTCCCCGAGTGTTTAATCTGTCTGGCACATGGATAGCCCTCTTGGGCTGTGGAGAGTGCACAGCGGAGAGAGCCGTCTTGGGTTGGCGGCCGGTGCTTGGAAAGTGAAAGCAGGCTGTTATATTCTCCTCCCCGGCTGGGCTCGCATTCCTGGCTTTCGACATCATGAGGCCATCGTTTGGTTGGAATGGAGGACTGCGCATTCAGGTCACACGTGGATAGGTGCATTTCTGCCTGGGGCATTTACACAGGAAGCCTCTAACCTCTCAGGGTAGTTGGAGGCCTATCATTTTCACAGAAAGGAGGCTCATTAGTTCTCACCCAAATTTGAATTTGTGGTTCCTTAAGCCTATACCCTTGAGAAACTTTGTCAAGGAGAAGAGCAGCCCATTTCCCTCAAAGTAATCTGCATGGAACCTCTCCTATTGTCTGGGTTCAAGGCCAGACTTTGCCATTTATTAGCTCTGACCATGGGCAAATTCCTCACTTTCTCTATGTCTCAGTTTCCTCAGCTTTAAAACAGGGACAATAATAGTACCTCTGTCCTAGGGTTGTTGTAAAGATTGACCAAGACCACTTAGCCATACAACTTAAAGCACTTGCCATGTATGTGAGAAGCACTCAGTTAATATTTATAATAATAATAATAATTTTTATTAAAGTTCTAAATCCTGATCTTTCGCTTCCTTTTTGGTATTCCCTTATGCATCCTTTCTTTCCTGAACCTTAGAATATGTTAATAGAATTCTTGATACATCCCCTTTATCAACAAATTTTACTAAATACCCTTATGTGTAGGGTATTCTGTGGAGAGGTTATTTTTTTTTAAAAGATTTTATCTATTTATTTGAGAGAGAGAGAGAGCACGAGCAGCGGGGAGAGGGAGAGTTCCCCACTGAGTGTGGAGCCCCATGTGGGGCTCGATCCTAGGACCCCAAGATCACGATCTGAGCTGAGGGCAGACGCTTAACCAGTTGAGCTAACCAGGTGCCCCTTGAGAAGCTTTTTGACACAGTCCTACCACATAACTGTTCTGGCCTTTCCGTGTGCTCAGATGTGTCTAGTAGACTGAAAGGATAGTCAAAATTTGAGGAGGCAAGAGTACACTGGGAGATACTTGAAGAAGTTGGGGTTATCTGTCTTGGAGGATAAGAGCTTAACACCGGAACGTCAGTATGGAATCATGGGATAAGTAATCCTCGGTTATTTCATACGCCCATTTTTGGAATGAATGGGGATGTTAAGAGTGTACAAAGAGGCTTTTTTGGCACCCATTAGTACCTAGGTGCGAGGTGCTTTTCGCTAGGCGCGTCCAAGAGTGGAACTCAATGGCAGATCCCGAGTGGGGAAATTTAGCAGAAGGAAGATTGGAAGAGACAGAAGTGGTGCCTTATTCAGGGAAAGGGGAGGAAGAGATGGCTCTGTACCTTCTAGTTCCCATGGAAAGAGACTGGGAAGAAGGGAAAGAGTGACCACCAGAGCTCCCTAGAGAGGGACGAAGGGCAGTGGGAGAGGAACAAGGGTCTGCTTCTGCTGTCATTTTGAGTTGAAGAGGTGGCTGTGTTCCCGGCATGGCGTAGAGAGGCGAGAGGAGACTGGCCCCAGAGCTAGCAGGCTGCCTCTGGAGCAGGTGTGGCCTCGTAAGGGACTCCCCGAGAGAAAGGACCAGGGAGTTGGGTGGAGCCGTATGCCCCAGCGTCCAGCACAGACACAGATGTTGCCGCAGTGGCAACCAGTCATCGTCCTCCAGCAACCAGCCTGGGGCGGCGTCTATAAAGCTTCAGGGCAAGAAACGGTCACCCAAGAATTGAATCTCTGGCCAAGTTTTCCTTTGAGTATGAAAGCATCAGGCAGATATCATCAAGGGTTGAAAAAGCTCAAGAAATACAGCATCTGTGGGTCCTTTTTGCAAATAAAAATTGTGTCTTGAAAACCAATCCAGCCAAATAAAAAATGAGTCAAAATAAAGAATTCAGGAACTGAGAGGCTGTGGATTCATTTAAAATAGAACTGAGACCAAACAACCATAGGAAGTATGGCTACAGAATAGAACTTAAAGGTCACATGTAAATATTATAACTAACCCAATTGGGGATGGGAGGAGCAGGGGTGGGAAAAAATATGCTAACTTCCTTCCTCATCTTCTCTGTTAGGGAATCAGTAGCTACTCCCTAATGTTGAAAAGGACAGTTTAGTAATCATTTCAGCTCTTAAAATTTGGCATAAACATTTTCTTAATTCAGGGAGCACTTTTAAGAACCAGTATTTCCAGGGCTGAAGAAGCATTTGTCTGAAATTCATCAGTTTCTTCAGTTTTTAGTTTCTCATCTGAGAATTCAATTGAGTTCTTTTAATTTAAAATTGCATGAGTATAATCTCATTTTTGTAAATGTCAATGTGGAATCATGGGATAATTTATCCTGGGTTATTCGGTCAAGGAACTTCCGTGTATCCATCAGGCTTTATCCTTGTAGAAGTACATGGAGAAGTGTCCAGAAGAATGCCTTTCAAATGTCAGTACTGGTTCTATTTCTGTGTGGTGGGATTTGGGGTGATTTTTAGGTGTTACTAAGATTTTTTCTGATATTACTTGAATTTTTCAAGAGTATTTGCTGGGTTTTAGCTTATTTCTTTCTTCCAACAAATCTCTGCTTAGACTTTTCAACTTTAGTTTCCCAAGATGTGTGGATGGGAACACTTTTCTCTGAAAACTGTATCCTGGGATAACAATTTGAATTAATTCATGTGTTGTCCTTATGACCAGTAATGTCAGTGGGGAAGTTGTTTAAACTAAAGCTGGTCATCTTTTTACAGAACAAGAGGTCATTCTTTTGGAGGGCTTGGGAGTAAGGAATTGGGGGAGAGGTATCATTGGTACAGATGAAATGTATTTATTAAATAATGCCCTAAACCAGTGGTTCTCAAGTAGGTGTGATTTTGCACACTTTCCCCTCCAGGGGACATTTCATATTGTCACAACTTGGGTGGGCGGGAGTGGCATTGAGTAGATGGGGTCCAAGAATGCTGCTAAACATGGACGCCCAGGACAGCCCCCACCACAAAGAACTATCTGGCCCCAAATGCTAATAGTGCTGGTGTAGAGAAAACCTGCCCTAAAGTCTTGGAGAAGAAACCATTATACAGACAATTAATTCACTCACAAGAGTGAGTTCAGAGACGGAGGATTCTATTTTGGAGATGAAATCTCTCTAAGAGGGTAAGTTTATTCTTTCTGGCCACTAGAGTTCTTAGCCAAATATATTCATTAAAAATAACTTCTCTGCTTTTTATTGGGTTCTAATTAATCTTCCACTAAGTATCAATTTGTTTGTCACTGACGGATGAGAAACTGTAATTGTAATCAGGGGCGTTAAGTCTAAAAAAGGGTTGATGGAGTTTTCAGTGGTACCTTCAGTACCAACCTGACTGAGCCGGTCTCCGATCTTAATGCTTCCTAGCTTGAGCAAGCCCAGCCAGGCTATTTAAAGTCTGTGCAACCAGTGAATTCTCTGGACCAGTTACATGAAACAGGAAGTTAATGCTGGAAGACTAGACCCATCTTGGTGTACGAGCATGTAGGGAATGAACTACCCTCTCCGTGTTCACCGTAAGGACCGTCCATCAACATATGGGAACAGGGTTGGCTTCCGTCGAGTAGACATTTTGCTCTCAGCCCAACAGCTTTTTTTAGTCACCCACACCAAAGAAAATCTGCACGTGCTGGAATTACCTGTCTGGCTCGTGACTACAAACAGCCCTCATCTACAACACTCAGCATCGCTGGCTGCTGTTTTCAGGACCTCTTCCTCAAGTCAGAATGCCTGGATGCCTGTGACTTTATTTTAGCCACAGCCACCTCTCTGGCTAGTGCTTCCTGCAAATGTGTCTTTTCAAGAGACTCAACCTGGAAATGGCTTGCGACGTACCATCTGACTTTATTGTGCGAAGAACAAGTGACTCTCGTGCTCATTAGACGCCAGATGAACTGATGAACCGAATGTTTGGTCTGAAGCTTTGACAAGGTCAGACGTCTTTGCAAAAATAAAAAGCTACCACTTCTTTGGTGTCAGGGACGTAGTTTTCAAGAACCTTTTCACAATGCCTTAACACTTGTACTTTGACTTGACTCTATGGTATATAGCTTATGAAATGTAAATTGGCTTTATTGTGATATAGAGTCATTTTGTACTGGGGAGCAAGGTGGGCGTTCACGGCTGGTAAAGCATTAGCTTTCAGCTAAATATGCTGTTTGCTGTGTATATTATCAATTTATGACAGAGGTGCTGGGGGTAAGAGCATGGGGGCATATCAATGCAGCACTGATGAGCTAGTAAGACAAGAAGCAACATGCACCTGTTATCCATGATTTATTGAGATATGGGTCTTGTCTGGGGGAGACAAATTGCCTTTCTTCAATTATTTTCCATAAGCTAATTATATCTGAATATTTTATCTGAAGCTTATAATAAAGCTTATTTCCAAGCCTCTGCCATAACCATAGCTTGCATTTAAGTAGAGAAACGTAAAAGGGGACCCCACCCCGGAGGCTTTGGCTTACAGTAGTCGGTGCCCTTTACCACAGCGGTGGGCTTCAGCTCTGCAGGCTCTGAAACCAGACATTCTCCGCTCCTCCTGAGTTGATGAGGCTCAGAAGACAGTTCAGAAAACAGAATGAAAATTAATTTAGAGTGAGAAATATTACTGCAGAGTAAGTCAGAACACTGACGTTATCATGGATTCCATATGAGCTACAAGTCCATTACATGAGGATATGGAATAGTGTTTCACATCTGTGCTCTGCGTGTTCGGGGATATGTGTTACTGCATTTATTTCAAAATATTATTGTATTTGTGGGGTTTTTTTAACTAGAATTTTTTCACAAGTGAAATATCCTCAAAGTATGTTTTTTGTTTTGTTTTGTTTTTTTTTTAAAGATTTTTATTTATTTTTTTGACAGAGATAGAGACAGCCAGTGAGGGAACACAAGCAGGGGGAGTGGGAGAGGAAGAAGCAGGCTCACAGAAGAGGAGCCTGATGTGGGGCTGGATCCCATAACGCCGGGATCACGCCCTGAGCCGAAGGCAGATGCTTAACCGCTGTGCCACCCAGGCGCCCCCTCAAAGTATGTTTTGATTAGCCTCTACTGTTGTGTATTGTATCTTGGCACTCCTAAATGGCTTTTCGAGCACTCGCTGTGGACACTAACTGGCTAGTAGATTTCAGGCTACTGCAGGATGATGTTGCCTCCCGTCAGCTGTTCAGTTTTTGTGTTCTGTTCTTTGTGCACCGATACTTGTGCAATGATTTGACTTATTTTTTCGGTTTCAGTCTGACTCTTTTATAAAAGGCAGCAGAAAACGAAGTGATACATGAAATGTTCAAACTAATAACCAGAATCATAGATGTCATTTACCGGATGCAATTGAGTCTTTAGACAAAATGGCGAACCTTAAGTTTCCAGGAGACGCTTGTCATGAGAAAGAACGAAATTACAGAACACGCGTGAAATATTGAAAATACATTGTCAACTATTGGGCTAAAGCATTTTGATAGTAAACTTTAGCTCCTTGAGAACACCTTGTCACTTGTAAGACGCAAATCTCACGTTGGGAATTTTCCATACAATTTTTAGGAGCAATGATATTACCTGTGGGGGAATCTTAGAGCTTTCTTAGATCTAAAAGAAGCCGCTACTTCCCCAAAAGTTTTCTCCAAACTTGGGAGGTCTGAAAACCACCAGGCTAGACTCCTCCAGTAATATTTCAGAGCAGAAGCTTAAGATAAATTCTTAAGGCATCCTTTTCCCTCTGCGCAGTACTCTCCCTTGCCCCCATGAGCGGACATGGGCACGTTCTTCTGCTCCCTGCATCCAGACCCCATGGAGTCCACCACTCTTTTGCACACTAGCCGTTCCCCAAGAAAGACGCAATGTAATTGCCGATAATTGCAGAACAATACTTCCTCCACAGATTTTCTTAAGGGTCCCTTAGCACACATTTACAAACCCCTCAAAGATGGTTGCTCCGGGTCATGGGTAAGTGCAAGCGTTTTGTGTTGGTTTTTACTAAATTATCTAAGAGGATCACGTTTCCTGATTTTATCCTTAATTTGAACTCACTTATCATCATCCTCTCCGGCCCTACTAGCCCTCATAGAAATGCTAGTTTCATACCAAAGATGTAAAGTGTTTGTAATAGTTGGGACCTCAGGTCTTTTATATCATCACTAATAAAGACTTCAGCTCTCACTCATTATGTTACATTTGGATAGCGCTCTATTGTTTACAAATCGAATCATTTTCACAGCCGGGCCTTCCTCCTCTCTGATTTTGTATCTGGGTACAGGGAAGCGGGGGAGGAAGCAGGAAAATCCTGCCATTCCCTCCGTCAGCCCTGGTGTTTGTCCCAGCAACTGCCCCTGCCTCAGGTTAGGCCGTCACCCCTCACCCCCATTCTAGGTCCTCTCCCAGCAGCTGGGGACAAGGCAATCTTACATGGCATCTTTGAGCTATTCTGGAGAATCTTTGGAGAACACAGAACTAAGCATGCTTTCAAGTATTCTGTACTTTATATATTGATCTTCTAATTTATCTCTCAGGTGGAAACCTAATTTTTCCAATTTTCCAATTAATCGAGGGCACCTTCCAGGAGATCCCACACACTCAAGACATAAGCCAATATGCCAATTTACTAATTTACCGTGTGTTTATTCCTTCTCAGTGATTTGTCTATTATTTGGGGCGCTCCCTTTTCAGAGTGGGTACATGGGTGGAAGAATCCGTATCAGGGATATCTATGGGATTGGGGAAAACAGACTTGCTTTCAGGCTCAGAGAGTTATTTGGACTGAGCCTTTGAACAATTTAATGGGAAAAGTCTTGAGTTGACAACATGCCTTTCCAACGCAAAGGCACCTGGAAGAGAACAGTTCAGAGGACCCTGTGAAGGAGGCTGATTAGTCTTAGAGAAGTAGAGAAAGGACAATCAGGAGCATAACCCCATGGATGTGTCCACTTCTATGGGAAGGGGGGAGCAACTGGGGACTCCGGGACTTTTTAATTGCGAAGAAATCCATAATGTAGAAACTGCTGATGAGTATAGTCGTTAGAATCTGTTTTTGCCATTGTTGGTAAAATTATTCCTGTGATCAGATGGATGCTTTGGTCTCATTTGACTCAGTTCTGCCATTTTCTATTGATTTAAGCCTCCGGTTCTGATTCCCAGGACAGCCAACCCCCTTCTGGTTAATTCATGGCTCTTCCCTGTAAGTTTTCAGATATGGATGATGTGAAAGGCCAGCATTCTCTTTCTTACGACGAGTTTCTCAAGATGAACCAATAAATTGTCTCCTGTTTATGGAGGACCTCCCCATAGAGCCTGAGTAAAGAGAGAGAATCACATGCATATGATTGCTTACTCTAGTCCATTGTATTTTTTTTTAAGATTTTATTTATTTATTTGAGAGAGCGAGAGAGAAAGCATGTGTGCACAAGGCGGGGGGTAGAGTCACAGGGAGAGGGAGAAGCAGACTCCCCACTGAGCAGGGAGCCCAGTATGGGGACTCAATCCCAGGACCTGGAGGTCCCAACCTGTGCTGAAAGCAGACGCTTAACTGATTGAGCCACCCAGGCACCCCTCGTCCACTGTATTTTGAATAAATTTGTCATTCTAGAGGATACCCTAAGCACACCTGCTTTAGTTGATGTCACTAAATTTCTGGGATTTCAACCAGAGCACCAGCTCCTTCTAGAAGTACCTACCATACTGGTTTCTACCTGACTTTCCCACCTCTTATTTTTCACCTGATTTCTACAAGTTATACATCAATCTCTTATACATTTGGTTAATCTGAGTAAATTCCTGAGCATCTGATTTGTCCTGAAACAGAGATCAAATTTTTTTTTAATTTTTTTGACTCGTAGGAGCATATCATGGAATGTGGTGACCACACCTGGGAACCTGGCAGGAGGCTGGTCTGTCTGGCTCCTCTCCCCTCATTAGCATCTCCATTTCCTTGACCTCTAAGTGAAACATGTGGCAAAGGAAAAAAAAATGAGAGGACATATTTTCTGGGATGTACACGGCAATGGATGTAGTTGTTTTGTTTGCCAAAACATGGTAGAAAATTAAAATAGATTTTCAGTTGATTTACACCGAATTATTTTCTGATTTATAAACTATCTGATAGCAATTTTAATGCTGGATGTCTGTCAATCAAGGCAAACAGTAGCAAATACACATATGAAAGGCCTCCTATTGCTAACACAAGAGGAATAAAAGAACATACATATAAAATAAGACTGAGTTAAAGTTGTTGCCTTTTAATGATAATAAAGAAGTTTCCAGTATTCCGGACAAGGGGCTGCATTTATTTTTATTTCAGCTGACTGAAATGGGAGCACACGCTGTATCTTAGTTCCTTAACCTAGTTTCCTTTAAATCGACTTGAAATTAGGAAAAGAAATTTTACTTGTTGATAACAAGTTTCAGTAAAGTTGGAAGTTGAAATTAGAATTTGCAAACTTAAAGGCCCAAATTCCTGAAATTCCTTATCACACCAAAGTGGTGTTCTCTTCTAGTTTTCAAGTATTTCATGCAAGCCTGGGCATCCAAATTTAGCTGTAAATCAGCAAATCTAACCCATTCATTACCAAGTGGTGTCCACTGAAGATTTTGGGTGGGGGTGGGGTGGGTGGGAGGATGGAGGGGTGGGGGACGGAGGGAAAGTTAGTGATGATACTGAAGGGTAGAGCTCCTGGTCTCTAAATTACCTTCCGTGAAACCTCCTCTCCTGCCGCTCTGTCTGGTTAGGTCACGGGCATTCTTCTCTTTGATGGGAACAGTTCGAATTATTAGTGTCTGACCTCTGATGTCTCAGGCTCTTTAGAGAGCTTGTGAGACCTTTGGGAAGAGGCTCCGAGGCACTGTAGCTGTCCCACTTGCTTTGGTCGGTTACTTTCTTTTTTTTTTTTTTTTTTTTTTTTTTAAGATTTTGTTTATTGATTTGAGAGAGAGAGCGTGAGCATGTGAGAGCACGAGCAGGTGGAGGGAGGGGCAGAGGAAAAGGGAGAAGCAGACTTTCCACTGAGCAGGGAGCCCAGTGCAGGACTCCATCTCAGAACCCTGGGATCATGACCCGAGTCGAAGGCAAACGCTTAACTGACTGCGTCACCAGGTGCCCCTGTTTTGGTCTGTTTTTATTCCCAGGGGATACATTCAGATGATGATGGCCAAACTGATCACTTATTACCCAAAGAACAAATAATCCAATCAAGAATGGGCAGAAGATGTGAACAGACATGTCTGCAAAGAAGACATCCCGATGGCCAATAGACACATGAAAAAATGCTCTGCCTCACTTGGCATCAGGGAAATACCAATCAAAACCACAATGAGATACCACCTCACACCAGTCAGAATGGCTAAAATGAACAAGTCAGGAAATGACAGGTGTTGGCAAGGATGTGGAGAAAGGGGAATCAGTCCTCTTGCGCTGTTGGTGGGAATGCAAATTGGTGCAGCCACTCTGGAAATAGTATGGCGGTTCCTCAAAAAGTTGAAAATAGAGCTACCCTATGACTGAGCATTTCCACTACTAGGTATTTACCCCAAAGATACAAGTGTAGTGATCCGAAGGGGCACCTGCACCCCAATGTTTATAGCAGCAATGTCCACAATAGCCAAACTATGGAAAGAGCCCAGATGTCCATCGACAGATGAATGGATAAAGAAGATGTGGTGTATTTATACAATGGAATATTATGCAGCCATCGAAAAATGAAATCTTGCCATTTGCAATGATGGGGATGGAACGAGAGGATATTATGCTAAGCGAGATAAGTAGATCAGAGAAAGACAATTATTATATGATCTCGCTGATATGTGGAATTTAAGAAACAAGGCAGAGGATCATATGGGAAGAGAGCAAAAAATGAAACAAGATGAAACCAGAGAGGGAGACAAGCCATAAGAGACTCTCAATCAAAGGAAACAAACTGAGGGTTGCTGGAGGGGAGGGGGGTGGGGGGATGGGGTAACTGACATTGGGGAGGGCATGTGATGTAATGAACACTGGGTGTTATATAAGACTGATGAATCACAGACCTATCCCCCAACAAATAATACATCATATGTTAATTAAAAAATGGATCACTTATTAATTGGTTTGGGCCAGATTAAGTACTGAAATCATATGATAAATGACTAGAATCTTACCCCAAGGACTTTCCTGAGAATATTGTCTTTACTTCCTCTGTTTTAAACCTAGGATAAACCATAAAGATATGAACAAACACTTCCTTATTGATAAACAAAGAGGAAATACTCCCCGGATGTTAGGGGCATACCATGAAGCTCTTTCTAGCATTCCGTCAACTTCGATTAACAAGCAAAGCTACAATGTTCATTACTCTTAGGTTACAAAATGGAAAGTGATTATTAACTGCTCTTAAGGGGAGCTGTAATTACCGTATCACCAAATGCAGAGCAGACTAGGCTTCTTCTCCCCCTCCCGCATTTTAATGTGCCAGGGGTTCCAACATTTCCTCACGCTGTTCTAATTTAAAGAGTTTCCAGTGATCCCCAGCACCTCCGGCCTTTCCTACCCTCCCAGGAATAATAGCAGCACTTACCCACCTAAAATAAACAAGCAGACACTCTCAGCACAGCTGGTGAACGGCCTTGGCCACAGCCTTGTCTTCAGTGACACAGTGGCAAAGCCAGGAGACTCTTGGGCACTTAACTTTATCCTGAATGGCAACAGTGTCACGTCTGCATTCATGAGCTCAAAGGGTCCTAGAGACTCCACGAGGTTAAGTAATCTGACTAATAAGGTGACTGGGAAGGGCTCATTCACCCTTCCTGCGGTTAGCCTCAGTATTTACTTTGTGCAAGGGAGAGACTGGTGTCTGTCTAACTGTGAACCAAGCCCATCCAGAATGCATCGGGCCCCCTCAGCATCTCTGCATTTTGTGGTCCCTCTTAACCAAAAAGGTATAGTGTCTTTCTCTGCTGAATATTCCAATTAAGCTCAGGTAGTGAAATAAATGGATTTGGAGAAACCCCCCAAATACTCACGTGTAACACCAACTTAACAGCCTGCCAGACTCTTAAGAGTAAGGGAATATAACCTGAGACCTGTGTGGTCTTTGGTGCTCTCAGTCTTTTAAGGGATCCAGTGGAATTGAGTACAGGGCTGAGGCTTTATAATAGCATAAAATATATATAATAGTATATAATATATATCTGACATGAACATGTATCTCACCATTCATCCAAAGGGAATGCTACTGACATGCTATGAGTGGGACCAAACACATAGACTTTACAATAGTCAACTGAGGTTACAGCGATCCTTCTAGTGCTCTGTCTTCCCTCCTGAACGCTGCATGTATTTTGTGGGGCACCTGGCTTGGGCCCACTGTCCAGTTGGCAGCTCTTGGACTAACCAATAGACGAATTCAACCTTTGCCCTTGATGGCATCATTAGTTTAGTGAAGTGGCTACAGATGTATATTAATGTTATTCATCTCTCCATTAGCTGAGCCCCTACCATGGTGACTAGTTTGGCAAACACAAAGATGGAAAGAACATTGCTCCTGCTTGCAAAGGGTCTTCAGTTTAGTTGAACAGACAAACTCGAAGAGATACTGAGGAATCCAAAGAGGGAAGTCAATGAAAGAGGATTTCAGGGAAGACTTCTTGGAGGAGGCAATACCTTAGCTGAGTGTTGGAGAAAAAAGAAGCCTTAGGGAACAGAGAGGAATGGGGGTAGATGGATAGGGGTAAAAGAAGTCATCCCAAGCCACGGTGATGGTAGGAGCAAAGGCAAGCTATTGAGAAAGAGCAAGGGACTAGTGCTCTGGCTTGACATAATTTTAAGTGTCCAGAATCCTTCACTACCTGCTTCAGCAGCCTTTGGCAGGGCAGAAAGACCTGCTCGGGCAGTGTGGGCCTGTCCCAGGTTGCAGAGGGATTCGGTAGCATAGCTGGATCTGGGTCTTAACAGTTAGCAGGTGCAGTTAGAGCTCTTGCACTTCTTGAGTCAAGAGCAGGGTTCATAGGTGAATCCTAAGCAATTGCAAGTTTGCACCTGCAAAAAGAAACCAAGGACCCCATGTGGAGAGGGGCCAGATGCTGAACTTGGAGAAATCAAGGTAAAGGAGTCTCGAGCATCTTCTGCTTTATTTTCACAGTCCTGGTTTATGTCCACCGTTACTTCTGTGTTTGGAAGAAAAAATGCAGAGTCATGACACTTTGACACCCGTGACAAACGACTCTATCTAGAGCTTCATTATCAAGGAAGTCATAGGCTTTCCTTTCTGGTGTTTTGATTCCCCCTCCATCTCCTTTCCCTCCTCCCTGCTCCCCCTTGGCCATTTTCTCCAGCTGTTGTTGGTAAGGAAATGATAAACATGCACATAGCTTCAGGATGACAATATTATACAGAGCTGCATTTCTGCTGCTGCTGTATAAACTCAGCTCACGTATTGTAAAACCACAATGAGCAACAAGACACATCCCTTCCCCGAAAGCATATTTCCCTCTGGGTCTGGTTCTCCTATTGAGATATTTCCCCGTCCGCTTCTTAGGTGGCCCCACCACGGAAGGCTCTGTCCTATCAAAGGATGGCCCAGTGAAAACCGACACGCCAAATCAGGAGACTGTCTCCCTCTGTTTTCTTCTACTGCCCTTGAGCCCAGGACTCAGTTTACCCTTCTCTCCAGAAGCTGAAGACAAAGGATCTCCACAGCTCACAGATTGCTCGTTTTGTGCACCACACAAATCAGGTCTAGTCGCTCCATTCACCCTCCAGTCTTTCTTCCTTGGTCACAAGCTGTGGCTCCTCCCTTCCGCCAAAGCCCAGGGGGAGGAAGGCGAGCCTGATATAAGGTGTCCTAGCGATATGCAGCGCTCTCGGCAGAAGATAGGATTGCTTTTGAAATGTAAACAAAATGATCACCTCCTATTTTTAAGGTTTTTGCTGCATGCACAATTGAAGGCAGGTTGATCTAGATTTGCCTTCTTCCTTTGTCTATTTTTGCAATGTTAGGGTGCGCGAGCCCCGAGCCCCGGACAAAAAGAACACTATCGCACGAGGAATTTACTTTCAAGATGGTTGACTGGGAAGGTTCCAGTTTTCACTAATGGCGGAAGGTGTGTTTCTCATTCCTCCCTCTCCCCGGGTGGCTTCCAGAGACCCTGGAGGTGGGAGACCCAGGGGCAGAGCCCAAGGACTGAAGCGGCAGAGTTAGGGAGAGAAAAGCCATGTCTGTGGGAATGGCAGTGGAGAGTACTCTTTCTTTCTGGCTCCCCCCATTCACACTTGATTGCACATTCCGCAGCGTGCAAAGGGGAGCATTGTTTATCCATACAGATATTGGATTGTTGTTCTTCTTATCTGGTCTTCATAACTGTCTGCTTGATTTTCATTTCTCTTCCCCCTACTTTGATTAATTGCTTCTCTCTTGACCCTGAAACCATTGGCCTGTTCATGCCAAAACCCTGACTCCCACAGCGCTGGGGCCTGGTGAATGAATAGATCTGCCACACAGTACTCCTTGTTTTCTAGTCTTTGTTAGTAACCGATCATCAGAGGGACTGTTGGCTTTGTGCTGTGATCTGAAGAAAAGACGTCCCTATCGCTTAATTGTTGTCTCCTTTAACTCAGTCAAGGAAGCGGTTTCTTCGGGGTTGGCGAGGTGAAGTTTTATTGAAAGGAGTGTCCAGATTATGATATTGTAAATTAAGTACTCATTTGATTACCCATCTACCTTTCTTTATAGGAGTGTACTTCATCATAGAGAGAGTCTTGAAAATGTGTATTTTTGTTGAAATTTTAAAAAATTATTATAACAGCACAAAGGTGCTCTTTAAGACTGGTCACATGAAAAAAATAGTTCACAAATGAATAATCCCTCTTTAATTTAGTTCTGCAAACACAAGTATACTAAGGATTGAATTTGCTTAAAGCAAAGGCAAACCTGAATCGTGACATGAGTCACACAGTGCCGCCGAAGCCAAGGCGTGGATACCCCGTGGCCTTGCTTGCTCATCTGCGGCCGTGTACTTGGGCTCTCTTATACACAGTAGCCGACTGGTGTCAGCCAGGCCTCTCCTGTCCTGCTGGTAGGTTCCTCCTGCCAGTGACTCACTATGACTTCATTTATTTGAGGTATTGAGTAACTATTGTCTAGGCTCAAATGGCTCTAGGTATTGTTCATGCGGCTGGAGGAGAATCGACAGGCCATGACCTATAAACACCTGTGAGTAGTTCTTAGCACATAGTTCAATATGGGGTTGTTCCCTGTCCATTTAGACAACCTGATCGTCATGGATGGGACTCTGGTGTCTGATGGGGGAGAAGTGCTGTGTGCAGGGCAGGGACACTAAAGTGCTCTGACTGCTAGTGTGGGATGGGTTCCTTCTTCATTAGCATTTTGCCAGGTTGAGCCAAGAGAGAAGGCTGATGACCTTAGTGATACTTGACTATCTAAGGGTGCCTTTCCCCCTTTCTCAGGATGGGATTTAGCCATAGGCTCCAATTAAATCACAAAACACTACGGGGCTTACTGTCTTTGACAATTTTCTTGAAATGTGTTCCAGGCAAAATCCAAATGTCCTTTAGAGACTAAATTCTTTGTCCCTTCTTACGTCAAACCTGAGAACTAGGTTAGAATTGGAGTAACTATAGGTTAGGAATTTTTGAACGTAACCTAGTTTACATATAACCTGGTCTTCCAGTTTTATGGTGGTAATGATAGGATATTTTGCTAAGAAGGGACATGATAGGCTAAGTAAGCTGGTCCTAGTCTAAGCTGCCCCCTCATCTGGGAGGGTCTGTGCCATGTGTTCCAAAGGGTAATGAAGGTCTTGCCCCTAACTAAGCTCCTTCCCCAGACCAGGAAGGGACACCACAACCACCAGCTCAGCCATCAACACTCAGTGCAAATGGGGCTACACTCTGGGGTGTGATTTTGCCAGGGAAGCCGATTGACCCTATAGACAATGCTTCCTTTCTCAGAATTACTCGTCTCGGCCCATTCCTGCTCTCCAGGAGTATTAATGCCTATGAGTTCCTACTTTCCATTCATCAGTTATTCCATCAGTTCATTCATCCCCATTTCCCTGGGCCTGCTGCCCATAAAGCACGGTGCTCCATGTGGGAAAGGACAAGCTGAACCAGACCCACTGCACATTTTCCAGGAGTGCACGGTCCAGCGGGACGAGGCCTCCGTGTGCACAGGCAGCAAGCACAGCCTCTTTGAGAAGTGCTGTGATCAAAATATGGACAGAGCATCAAAGCAAACAGAGCGGGTGCCAGTATGACACATGAATGGCTTACTTGTAATAACATCCACCGCTATGAGCTAAAAGCTGAGACGTTCCTCAAAATCACTCATTGCTCAGAATTGGACTTCGTCTTTTCTTTGCTAGTGATACACGTGGGCAAATGTGTGTTTCATTGGCAGGGGGGCAGGAGACGTGTTCTTGGAGATATTGGCTTTGTTATAGTGCCCACCCTGAAAAAAATGAGCACTGAAGGTATAAAGCATACACTTCAACCTACCCAAATGGGGAATTATTTTTAGATAATTTCTACTTTAAAAGTATTTACATCTTAAGACATCATCT
This sequence comes from Ailuropoda melanoleuca, assembly GCF_002007445.2. Classification (NCBI taxonomy): domain Eukaryota; kingdom Metazoa; phylum Chordata; class Mammalia; order Carnivora; family Ursidae; genus Ailuropoda; species Ailuropoda melanoleuca. The sequence continues at coordinate 15,108,594 of NC_048222.1, read as the reverse complement.
CAGGACATGTCTTTAGATATGGATGGATCAATCATTAGTAAATTTGTGGATGTGTCATGAATTCAGAATGTCAAACAGTACATTGGTTGTGGAACTGGGAGAAATTTTTCAGCCGCCAAATTTATGCATATGGAAACAGAGGCAGATTAAGAAATATAGTAAAAATCGCACCAATACCAATTGAAATGGAAATTACTTGAGTTGATAATGAGTCTTGATTAAGGGAAATGCCTGCATTAGAGATTTTTAAAATGCATCTGAATTATTATTATTTATGTGCTACTTAATTGGAACTCATCCTTTGCTAGCCTGCATTAATAGGAGTAGGAGAGTGTTGTGTGCATACGTGAGCGTGCGTGTTTGTGTGTGTGTGTGCATGCGCGCGCACACACACTGTGTCCCCTCTCCTTATCTAAAATGCAAGCTCCTTCATAAGGAATACAGTCAGTGATATTGTCATAGTGATGTAATGGGACAGATAGAAGTCACACTTGTGAACACAGCATAAAGTCTAAACGTGTCAAATCACTGAGTTGTACACTTGAAACTAACCTAACGGCGTGTGTCAATTATATTAAAAAAAAAGTGCAGACCTTACCAAAAATAAATAAATAAAAATAAAATATAAGCTCCTTGAGGGCAAGGATTTATCGAACTCCTAAGGCCTATGTGTTCAGTGAGTGCTATTTCCACTGCTGCTTTTGCCCAGGCTGAATCCAGATCAATGGTTCAAATCTGGCCAACTCAGGCCAAGCAGGGATCCCTTCTTAACTTCAATCCCCAGCTCTCTCTGGGGGCATTGGCACATCATTATGATACTTTTGCGTAAGGGCTCCTAAGTCCTGGGAGTGAAGGAGTTAGTGGGAGCAGAGCTCTTTCTTTCCTCAGAAGATCTGGGTAGTAACATCTGCCAGGCTTGTGAAAGGGAACAGAGCCGAGTGATGGCTGCTAGTATAGCACAATGTGTATGTGATGGAAAGCATGAATCCAAAGGAATTTGGAATGCACATAATGGAGTAATAAGGATGAATAGTTCAATTAAATCCAGTAAAGGACCATCTAGTCACGGGATCTGGAAAAAGCTTGATGATGTAAATGAAGATAGGGTCACAGCAGGGCTCCCAGTGCAATGAAACGTTGCCAAGGCACCCAGGCATAAATCTAAAACTTGATCGTTTTCATTTGCAATACGGTGTTGTGACAAAACACAGGGAGGAAATGTCGCACGCATAGATGTCTATGGAGAAAGCCACCAGTCACCTCGAACACTGCCTCTTACCCCTCACACTTAGGATGGAAATTGCTGGAAGATAGGGGCTTCTGTTAGCACTTTATGTCACTCAGTACTTGACAGGTAGTGAGACTCCAAAGACAGTTTTGTAGGGCAAATGCAAACACAGCCAAGAATGGCCCCTTGAGGAGAAAGTGGGAGGTCGGAAGACTGAAATCTTTATTGGACAAAAGGTCAACATTCATGAGTGAGAGGAAAGAGGAGGTGTTTGGGGGCGGGGAAGGGACTGAGGAAGAAATTCCAAAGCAGGCTGCAAATCAGGCTCAGGAATGTGTTTCAATGAGCAGAGGAAGTGAACTCGGAGCTGTTTCTGATACATTCAGGCAGGGGTGGGAAGGAAGCTGAAGAGAGCAAGTGAGGTAAGGGTTCGTAGGGGAGCGCAGGCTGGTCCGTAGGGATGAAGGGGCTCTGCAAACCCTGAAATTCCCAGCAAGCTCAGGACCTATGTTCTGACTGGGCTTTTGCCCAGAGCCATGTTGAACCATCCCAGTTGGGTGCTAACCACCCACAGTGATGGCACCTTTCTTTCAGGATGAGTGTGGTTGGAGGGGGAATTCTCCGGATTCTACAGCTGATGCTCTAGGACAACAAGGACATTCTCTGCTGATTTCCCAGCTCATGCAATCATTAGTAACCGCCAACTGGGCTGGTTATTCTCTATCTACTTCCCCGCCTACCCCAAATCATTCTCCTCCCTTTCCTGCTTAGCTCTGTGTCTTGGGATGTTGAGCCCCACCCTCGAGGGTTGCTCTCCTTCCACTCCCTGAATTCATCCGTGGCTCAGCCAGTGAGAAGCAGGAGATCAGAGCTTGGAAGGAGAGAGAGAAGTCAGGGTATTTCTTCCCTGCTCTTTCCCTGCTTCTTTGCCTCAACTTTGGCAGTTGCTCTGCGTCACCCCAGCCTTGGCCTTCTCTGGGTTCTGGTAACTCTCCTTCCCCTGCTCCTTCCAGCCTGTGCTGGTGAGAGCTTCCTACCGTTGTAGTCTCTGGGGTTGTGCCAGGCTCCAGTGCCCGACACTAGGCTCCATCCTCTGTGTGCACTACCCCATTTATTTATTCATTTATTTTTAAAAAAGATTTTATTTATTTGAGAGAGAGAGAGAGAGAGAAGCAGACTTCCCACCAAGCAGAGAGCTGGACATTGGGGCTCAATCCCAGGACCCTGAGATCATTGACCTGAGCCAAAGGTAGACGCTTAACCGACTGAGCCACCCACGTGTCCCTGCACTAACCCATTTAATCCTTCCAACGCTTTACTGGGGGCACGGAAAGATTAAGCCACTTGCCCAAGGTCACACAGTGAATGGCAGAGTCAAGGTTTGATCCTACGCAACTGAGTGTGAGTCACGGAGCACTCACCACCGACACATCGTACCTCTCTCCCTCCTTAAATCAATTTCTTGGAGCACATCTAAGAATGAGAACGTGAGACCCAAAGAGCACCAAAATCCATGCTAGGAAGGCTCATATGCTAAAGCTTATTCATAGGAGAATCTCTCAGATCATAATCAACTCTTTTTTTATGCCTAATTCTAACGGGAAAGGATATTCCTATTCTAGCGGTTCTCAGCCTGGTTGCACAACAGACTTATCTGGGAGAGTTTTCCACTATCCCCATGCCCAGGCCAGGCCCCAGCCTAATGAAATCACAACTCTGGAGATGAGACTCTGACACAGATAATTTTTTAAACTCCCAGGAGATTTCAGTGTGCTGCAAAAAACCCTGGGAACCCCTGTCTTAGCACTCAGCAGCAATTGCTAGAAAGCAGGGGTTATGAGTGAACAGGCCTGATGCTGTGCATTAAGGATAACAGCTAACAGCTAGACAAAGGGAGGGTAAAGAGGAGCTATGGGAGTTTGCACAAGAACCAAAGGGAAAAAAGCATTATCTGGGTTCATTGAGTGCTGCGTGAAGTGATCCAAGGTCTGAGGACATCTTATTTTCTTATTATTACATTATAGCAATTGCCCTGAGTCACTTTAAAAGACAGAATTCTTGTCAATATACTTTGTTTATTGAAACAAAGAAAGCCCTTTACCCCCAAATATTCCATCAGTAAGGTCATTCTTAAACAGGGTAACTTTGGGTATCTGGAAGACTCACTTAAAATACAATATTTTTGATTCATCTATAGATTGGCCATCTCTAGTGAATGAGGAACAGAGGTGTGACATCAAATGTTTATCAAAACACACCTGTTCACTTTCAACAGAAAACAACGTTCACCTGCTCCTGATTCACGGTCACAGGTGACATTTTTACATGTTTTGGTCCTAGCATGGGTGATTGCACAGAGAGAAGGGCTCATCAGGCCATGGTAAGAACACAGGGCTGAGCCAGCTGCCACTCCCCTTGGAAATGGTCCTGGCATGAGGAAAATGCAGGCTTTGTCTATTTAAACGTCGGACGTGGTCTCCTAATTGTTATTGTTGGTTGTTCCTTTTGGACTGGGGTTAGAATATTCCAACAATCTGTTCCTGACGGCAGACCAAACAACTTTTATTTCTTTCTTATGTTCTCGTGGCTGGCCTTCTTGTTTACATGCTTGCCTGCAAAGAGCGGGTGTTGGGGTGTGATATGGCTCGCACGCAGCCCTGCAGCTGGCATAGGTCCACTGTGGCCATGGGCTCATGCTCCCCACTATTAGCCATTAAACTGAGGCGAAATCAACAAAGGCCATTCCCTGGTGAGCACGCAGCCTCTCTTCTCTCACCCACCTCCCCCCTGCAGCTCTGTTCCCACTAATTCCTTCCCTCCCTGCCTTCCAAGGGCCCTGTGCTGTGTTTTATTAGCACACCCTGAAACCAAAGATTTCAGCCAGGTTCACAGGCGGAACTTTGGGCTGGGGCTCCTGGGGAACATCTTCTACCTGCTAAGTTTCTCATCTGTGGCACCGCTGACATTTAGGGCCACATCATTCTTTGTGGTGGATGCTGCCTTGTGCCTTGTGGAATGCTTAGTAGTATCCCTGGCCTCGACCCACTAGACGTCAGGAGCACCTCCTCCCTGAAGTTGTGACAATGAGAAATATCTCCAGACATTGCCAATATCTCCCGATGGGGGAAAATTGCCCCTGGTTGAGAACCACTGTGTTAGGAAAAGATACACGGAGACCCTAACCTTCAATCTCCAGTGGACATGGGGGTCCGGGACTAAACTAATCTTAATGACTTTTACCCTAATGCCTGGCTGTGAGAAGTGTGGGCTGTTGTCCTCTGTCTAAACTGTTGTCATGGAGATGAGGAATTAGGCCTGTTCTATACAGGATCCCCACCCCCCTCCACCCCCGGGGTGGACTGGGATCTTTCCAGAAGTCAGTTATTCCGAGGTGAAATGAGTGATCTTCCCCATGGGGTACGCTGGTTAGCTTCTATTTGTTCTTCCAGAACCTTCTCCACTCTTCTCTGCTGTGTGCCTGAATCTCACATCTATTTTCTCGCTGGAGGGAAAAAGGAGGTGAGGTCAGAGCTTTGATTTGTTAGCATCCCTCATCCCGCAACATCACTGTAGGCTGACTGGCTGTGCCCCTGGGCCAAAGGGCTCAGCTCCTGTCTGGTGTGGTGAGGGAGGCCTCTCTTGTACTAGCCTGGACCCGTACACTTCCCTGTGGTTTTGCTATGCTCTGCTCTCACTTGTAGCTGGTGCTGGCATCAAATTCTCTGAGTTCCTGTTAAGTTAGGATAATTGAATAGGTCCTATATTTCTCACTGGAACTTTGTCTAATGCACAAAGTCATGGGGATTTGATATTGAGAATACATGGACTTTCAAGGTCTCTTCTACCCCCCAGATTCTGTGATGCTCTGGTAGGCACAGGTGTGTGCCTCCCTATTAAGATTAGTTTAGGCATGAGTTTGTGACCCATTCTGGTTTAGTTGAAAAGGGAATTCTGCAGGGAGGCTACTGGTAAAGTTTCCTCTTAAAAAGAGATGATAAATCTTTTTCCCTTTATCCCACCTCTGGACACTGTGAGAGGGTGTGACATCCGGAGCTGCAGCAGCCATCTTGCTGTTATGAGGATAGCAAAGTTCAAAGATGAAGGGGTCTTGCTCCTTGATGACATCTTTCAGGCAATGAACTAACCAAATTCAGAACTACTCTTTCTCCAGAATTACGTTATATCATAAATGTTCTTATTGTTCAAGCTAATTTTACTTGAGGTTTCTGGTACTTGGCCTACAGCCCAAAGGACCCTTAATACACTGTTCTAGGTGCTCATCTCTTTTAATTCACTAATAAACTGGAATCTTTTGTTTGGATCCTCCTTCTCTTGTTGGAATTCTTCCTTTCTTTCTTTCTTTCTTTCTTTCTTTCTTTCTTTCTTTCTTTCTTTCTTTCTTTTTCTTTTTTCTTTCTTTCTCTCTTTCTTCTTTCTTTCCTTTCCTGGGCTACCTTTTCTAGCAAGAGGTCCCACCCAGGTGATCCTACCTGGTGCCATTAATTCCATTACCATGTGGACACTCATGACTCCAAATGTAAATCTCTAGTCCTGACCGTCCAGCCCTGTGTACACAACTGCCCACGCAGCTTGCCCCTGGCACAGCCAATGGACAACCCTAACTTAAAATGTCCCAAACAAGCTGTTGGTGCACCCTCTCAAAAACTTCTTCTTCTCCAGGCTTCTGTATCTCAGTTAATGACATCCTCTTCTTGTAAAGTGCAAAATATTAGAGTCAGGCTTTACTCTTTTCTTATTCCATGGCATGAAACTCTTACCCTACATCTAATTGTTTAAGGTTATGTTCGAAACATTTGTTTCTTACCTCTTTCACCTCTCCCACTCTAGTCTAAGCCATGAATGTCTATCTTTCCCTTAAGGGAGCAGCAGGTCTTTCCTGGCTCTTCCTGCTTCCCCTCTGGCCACTCAACAGTCTGTCCTGAGCACATCAGCCCAAGTGAGCATTCTCAAAGAAGTCAGACCTTGTGAATCCCCTGCTCAAAACCCTGCAGTGATTTCCTGTGTTGCTTAGAACACATACACTCCAAAGTCATTATCCTGGCCTCTAATGCCCCATATGTTTTGGCCCCTAGACCACCCTCCAACTAACTCTTTACTGCGACCATATGGGCTTCTTTATTTTCCTCAAATGTGCCAAGTAAAATGACCTTCACACTTACCACTCCCCATTCTGGAATGTTCTTCTGCCAGCTAGAGTCACGTCACATCACTCACTTTCTTTAGGCCTCAGCTGAACTGTCACTGCCTCTGAAAGAACTTCCTTTACCGTGACCTAAACTAGCATTCCTTTTCATTCTTGTCTCTTTACTTTGCTTTATTTTGATTCTTGCAATTCACCACTCCTTGACGATCAGTTACAATGTATTTACTGCTTATTATCCGTCTCTCTGACTTGCATATGAATTCTGTGGGAGCAGGGATATCGTTTTGCTCACTGCTGTGTCTTTTGCACTTAAAAAAAAAAATCTGGCAGTGGTAAGATTTGTTGGGTGAATGAGTGGTTCAAATGCCACCATCCCCTTACGATATAGCAGGGAGCTGAAGTAGAATCTTAGGTTACAGAGAAGGAGGAAGGGCTGCTAGGAGGAGAACACAAGCCTTGACTCTTCTGGTCCAGGGCTCTTTCTATTGCTTTATACTGTCACCTACATACATGAATAAGCTTTCTATTGCTTTATACTGTCACCTACATACATGAATAAGCTCATGATTATTTTTTCTTCAAAAGTAAATAGGGAATGAAGTCATCAAGTATAGAAGTGGGTCTCCAATTAGGCAACTTGTGTCAGCAAGCTTGCAGAGAGATTGTGTGTGTGTGTGTGTGTGTGTGTGTGTGTGTGTGTACAGGGGTGGTAGGTAGTGCTTGGAGGTGATGAGAGGTGCACAGGACCTTCCTGGGTTTGGAAATCATATCACACCACAAATCCAGTCAATATGTAACCTGGACACTTCTTTGCCCTATAGCAAGGGCCAGGGGTCGAGTAGAAGCATCTTCATGAGTGAGTCAGCTTTCTAAGGATTTTGGAAGCAATAAGAGAAAGTGAATCATATAACTTCTTCCCGACTTTTAGATCTCAAAATAGGTAGAAGAGAGATGAAGGAAGCCAATAGTAAAGCTTATTGTGGAAGACTTGCCTATCATGTTGAGATCCTGCATGGGTGTGTCTGAGGCAGACCCTCGAATATGACAACCAAAGAATAGAATGGGGAGCTGTGTTTAGTGTCAGGGTCAGATCTTTTAGGAACAAACCAGCAAATTCAGGTCAGCCTGTGATATTCAAATCAGATGAGAAGCATACATGAAGGTGTTAACCAAGTAGCCTAGTTTGTTATATAAGCTAATAATTAAATCTGCCCTTTATCAGTTGAAGATGATGTGTTAAGTGCTATTAATGATAAAACCAGTACCCATTGCTAACATTTGTTTTTTGCTTATCACATGACAAGAATATTTCTAAATGTTTTTAATAAGCTCATTTGATTCTCATGAGGACCCTTGTGAGGGAGGCACTAGTATTTTCTACATTTTGCTGATCAAAAAGCTGAATTCTAGAGGGATTGTGAATTCCCTAAGATTGCTCAGCTGTAAGTGGTGGAGGTGGGATTTGAACCCAGGCTGTCTGAACCATAGCCTGTGCTATATTAAATCAAATACTGTGCTCTCTCATTTAATGCTTGAAATTCTAGGAAATAGGTACTATCATCCCCTCTTTATAGTCCCTGCATTGTATTGCTGTAAAACAATACTGGGACTTAAGCCTCGGGTGCCTTTAGCTTGTGAGTCTTGAAGAAATTGGTCATCCTCCTTGATGGTTTGTGACTGAGAAATGTGGACAGCTCTCTATGCACTGAAAACTATAAAACATTGCTGAAGAAAATTAAAGAAGATCTAAATAAGTGGGGGAGATAGAATGTGTTCATGAATCGGAACACTCAATATTAGTGAGATGTCAGTTCTCCCCAGATTGATTTATAGATTCAGCACCATCCCAATCAAAATCTCAGTAAGCTTTTTTGCAGAAATTGACAAACTGACTCTAAACTTCATATGGAAACACAAAGGACCTTCTTTAAAAAGAAGAATAAAATTTGAAGACTTGACTTTAAGACTTAATAGAAAGCTATTCAAATCAAGATAGTGTGGTATTGGCTTAAAAATAGACAGATTAAAGGAACAGAAATATGTGGACAACTGATTTTTGACAAAGGTGCAAAGAAAATTGAGTGGGGAAACATATTCCTTTCAACAAATGGTATTGGCACAATTGGATATCTATGTATGAACTTCAATCCATATCTTCCATCATATAAATATTAACTCAAAATGGGTCAGAGATAAATGTAAAACCAGAACTGTAAAATTTTTAGAAGAAAATATAGGAGAAAATATTTGTGACCTTGGATTAAGCCAAGATTTCTTAGTTATCACACTGAAAAGCATGATCCATAGAAGAAAAAAAATAAATAGGACTTCACTAAAATTAAAAACGTCTGCTCTTCCAAAGACCATGTTATTAGAATGAAAAAACAAGATAGACACTGGAAGAAAATATTCACAGTACATGCATCTGACAAAGTAATTGTATCCAGAATAGATAAGAAACTCTCAACACTCAATAATAAGAAAACAACCTGATAAAAGAATGGGCAAAATATAGGAATAGTCATTTTATTAACAGATAAGCTCATGGAAGATGCTAAGTAAAGCCATGGGAAGATATCACTGGCCTACGACCATACCACCCTGAATGCACCCAATCTCGTCTGATCTCGGAAGCTAAGCAGGGTTGGGCCTGGTTAGTACTGGGGCACCTGGGTGGCCAGAGTCCTGGGATCGAGCCCCACATCAGGCTCCTCCGCTGGGAGCCTGCTTCTTCCTCTCCCACTCCCCCTGCTTGTGTTCATTCTCTCGCTGGCTGCCTCTCTCTCTATCAAATAAACAAATAAAATCTTAAAAAAAAAGATGTCACTATCCACCTATTTGGATGGCTAAAATTAATAGAACAATTCAACCATACGTAGTGCTGGCAGGGATTTGGAGGAACTAGAATGCTCACATACTACTGATGGACACACAAAATGGTACAACCACTTTGGAAAACATTTTGTCAGTTTCTTAGAAAGTTAGGCATACATCTACCATATGACCTACTCATGATCCTAGGAATTTATCCAAGAGAAAAGAAAGCACATGTCCATACTAAAACTTCTATGCAAATGTTCATAGAACTTTATTTGTAAGTGCTCCAAACTGGGAATAACCCAAGTAACTATCAACAGGTGAACAGATAAACACACTGTGGTCCGTTCATACAAGGAATACTACTCAGCAACAGTGAAAAGGAATGAACTATTGATACACACCGCAACATGGGTGAATATCACAATAATTATATTGGGTAAAAGAAGCTGGGGAAAAAAAGGGTACATACTGTATGTGTCATTTATATAGATTTCTAGGAATTGAACACTAACATATAAAGGCAGAAAGCAGACTGATGGTTTTCTGGGGATGAGGTGGGAGTCGGGAGGGGCATTATAAAAGAGCATGAGAAAACTTTTGGGAATCATGGATATGTTCGTTATCTTGACTGTGGTGATAGTTTTACAGGTGTATATGTATGTCAATATTATCAGAACTCACAATTTAAATACATGTAGTTTATTATATGTCAATTATACCTCAATAGAGTTGCTAAAAAAAAATCTCAAGTAGTTAATGTCTATGAACATAGGATTATATGTGTATGACAAGCCGGTATGAGGGCACAGGAGTATACAATCCCTTCCCTAGGTAACCGGGGAGATAGACAGATAGACACACACATGCACACACACTAATCAAAAAACTTGTAGAGACTATGGATAATGCTTTCAAGTTTTTAAGCCAGATTCTTTATTCCCTTCATCCCCGCCCTCTACGTACAGTTTTATATATTACTGAGGTTCTGTAGTAAAGCCTCTGAGTTTATTTTCACTTCAAAAGGTTTTTTTGAAATCTAATGCCTTGAGTGCACAAGATTCCAGACAAAATTGTGGGGGTGGGGAGTGGAGAAGGGATGGGGTAAGATGCTGACCTATCACCCAGCAGGTGAGAAGTGCCACCTAACCTTTCAGCTTCTGGAAGCTGAATTTTGTAATGAGCTGTCACTGTATTTATCACCTAACAATTACTGTAATCGGATAAGGTGTGAAAAAACCTGGAAAACATTACTCTGTCAACTACTTGGTATCTTTGATGAAGCTGTCTGTGGCGGGGTCCCAGCTATAATTGCAAATCAGCACGCAGCCTGTTAAAACGGTTTAGGTTCTTTCCATCCCTTTATTGGGCAGGCTTGCCGTATGGCAATTGTTTTGTCAGATCACTAAAGGCAGTAATATGATTAGAACATCGTGATCTTGACTTTGTATGTGGTTCAGTCAAAATTGCATGGGGCTGGTTCAGCTACAGTTCAAGAAGAGCAGAGTGAAGTCTGAGCCGTTGCTAGGTAACGGTACTGCATGCCCAGGGTCACTCCATAAGGCGGTATTTACCTTGAAGAAGAGAGCACGGTCTAAGGTCTTTCAAGTTCATAAAAGTGATTTTGTTGGCATGCTTAAGGTGGAACCAGCTCACAGTGTCAGATACAATTAAAGTAATTTAAAATAATAAAAACAACTGGCAAATAGACTGGAAAGCATTGAGACAGCTCTGTTACGAGGAGCCACATTATCTCAGGGTTGCTTGTTGTCCACAGCATCAGGAAAAAAAGGCTTGGATTTGATCATTCTAAGATCAAATTCTAGCCCATTTGATTTTAGAATATTCCTGTCAATGCCTTGAGGTATTGTTACTCATAATAAAGATTGTCTCATCAAGGAAACCATCATGCTTTGGCTAACAGTGCCAGGATCATATTTTCTTTAGTTGTTTCCATGTTGAGGCACTGTGCCATCCAGAGGGCCTCTATGACCCTCTGGTTCTTTTTACTGCTTTTTTTTGCCAACCAACTCCTTCATTCACATAGCCTTCCTCCAAATGGGCACAATGCAGCCACTTAGTTTTCTGCTAACATATAATCACGCGTACATCCTCCTCATTACTGTGCCCCCAGATCAGTGGGGCTCAAGTTTGAGATGCTTTCACACACTTTTATTTTATATATAGATGGGTGGTTTCTTGGCTTCCTTCCACAACTGGCTAATTATATCCATTCTGTTTTACTAGTTTGAATGCATTTTATGTATGCATATTACTAGTTTAACTCCGAGAGCAGCCTTATTTCCAAGGTTTTTGGAGACACCTAGCCAGCCTGCCTCCATCTTTCTTGCTCACCATTCGGACCTTTGATTCGAGTCCAAGATTTGCCATAAACTAGCAGGTGATTCAGTGAATCCATTCATCTCAGGTCTTCAATATGACTGTTAATAACTTGGACACAATATTTCCCCAACTCACAAGGATGAAAAAAAATTTTTTAAGGGGAGAGCACTGAGCATGAAAACTGAGAATGAGTTAGAAAGATTGAAAAATAAAGGCACATGTAATTATCTTCTGAGCTATTTTTGATGCCTGATCTGTAAATCTAGGAAATGCCATCGTGTTTTGGTTGAATGAAGTAATATAACTTGGCACCCACTCTATAAATCTAATTCTATTATTATTATTTTTAAGTTTTATTTATTTATTTGAAGGAGATAGAGATGAGAGAGAATGTGAGCAGGGGAAGAACAGAGGGAGAGGGAGAGGAAGAGAATCTCAAGCAGAATCCCTGCTGAGCACAGAGCCCAAAGAGGGGCTTGATCTCACAACCCTGAGATCATGACCTGAGCCAAAATCAAGAGGCAGATGCTTAACTGACGGTGCTACCCAGGTGCCCCGAATTCCACTATTATTATTGTTTTTTGATTTTATGTAATAATGAAATGTTTAGGTTAAATCAGCACCTTAATTTCCAGCCTAGTGTCAGATTCTTATTTTTATTTCTTTTCCCTCCCTAAAACTGAGAAAACTAACATGCAGCCTTTAATGACTCAATGTCAGATCTCCAGGTGAAAATTTTAAAATTCAGGCAAAAAATCCAGATATATAATCTTTGTGATGGTAAGTCAGAATTTAAAAAAAAAAAAGGCATGTAACTATGTGTTCAATAGACATTGATCTAGATGGTCAGATGTGTGGCAAAGTTTCATCCAGATCCCCACACAGGAGTCTTTTCCACTAATGTTCTCAGCCTGTCAAGGAGACCATCCTTGCCTGCACCCATTTCCTTATCCTTTATTAGGTATTTTCTGGAAGTTTGTTTCTTCTCACATTTGAACTCAACTATGAGGAAGACAATCTCAAGACATTTTCCATGAGCTAACATGATGGTTGCAAACCAGGATGACACCATCCAGAATTTCTCTCCTTATCAACTGTCTTCACCCTGTAAGCTATCCTGACAGAATCAAGCACAATATACAAGCCTAACTAGGTGACTTTTGGCCTCTGAATGAAGCATTTCAGGGTATTCTGTTTCTATTTTTCTTGAGTTTCCACAAAGTATTTTCATATCCTTAGGAGCCAAGAAGCATTTCCCGTAATTAGGGTTTGCTACTGGCACTTGCTCCTTGAAACACTCGTCTGTCCGGCTCTCAGACTGAGAGGGCTGCACTGGAATTGTGGGGTTTGGAGCGGAGTGGTCAGCAGCACAACAATAGTATTACAATCACCGAGAAGTCCACTCCTCACCCCGGAGTCCTGCATAGAAAGTTCTAGAAACAATGCTTCAACTGTATCTTGAGATCTTATGAGTCTTTTTATACGTTAATTGGAATTACTAGGAATGGGCAAGAGGCCTTTTGGCCAGCAATGAACTGAGTGGTCACTGATTAGCTCTGTGTAACTGGTGTTCTCTGGGTCTCAGTTGCTTCAACTAAAAAACACTCAAAGGGATTGAAAACAAGGGGCATCTAAGGACTCTCTGAGACAAACACTATTAGCATCTTTGTACTTGTCAACATTTCTCAGCCTTCTTTGGGTCAGTGGAATGCTGGTGAACCAATTCTCCACTTTCCTGGCTTGTTTGTTAAAATGCCCCATACCTTCTCTCTTTTTATCTACACTGCTGGAAGTGAAGGACCCTGAGATGGTGGGGCCACATGGTAGAAGAGGCCCAGGTGCCTGAGGAAAGCTGCCCGAGGGAGCCAATTACTGTTGCAGGAGTGGGACACAACTGTATTGTGCTACAATGCCAAGGTTATAGGGCTTACTCGTTGCTGCAGCTCACTGCAATGCTAGCCTGACTAATGTGCTCTTTCAGCCCTACAGTTCTGTGTATCTAAAGAATGGCAGAGTACAGGGCCACGGCAGAAAGAGATTTGAACATAAGAAAGAAGACTAGGTGGAAACCTACTGTTTAATTGGATGTCGTACTCAAAGATGCTTCTCTAAGTGAGCCAGGGAAAAGAGCAAGGGGCTCTGGGTAATACTTAAAGGTTAGGGGATGCATGGTTCCTTTAGTGTAACAATGACTCTGTCTGTGTTACAAGGCCCTGGTCAAACTGGGAAGAGTATCTTGGGGAAATAAGGACAGAGACCCCCTTCATCTGTAAGAACTCAAAGTAGGTCTAAGAACAGAAAATTGGGGCGCCTGGGTGGCACAGCGGTTAAGCGTCTGCCTTCAGCTCAGGGCGTGATCCCGGCGTTATGGGATCGAGCCCCACATCAGGCTCCTCCGCTATGAGCCTGCTTCTTCCTCTCCCACTCCCCCTGCTTGTGTTCCCTCTCTCACTGGTTGTCTCTATCTCTGTCAAATAAATAAAATCTTTAAAAAAAAAAAAAAAAAAAGAACAGAAAAAGCTCACTGATTCCTGTACTTGTGGTGTTAGTGTGGAGACGATGAGTACAGAGTCACCTTGGACTTCTCGGTGATTGTAATACTATTGTCGTCCTGCTTGTAGATTTTTTTTTTTTAATTGCAAGGAAACTGACCAGGTCTGGGTGGCTGGTGATCATTTGAGGAAAAATAGACTGTTTTTCTCATGTTCTCAGTTTAGTCCTTTTTCAGAATGGAAAAGATAGTGTTTTCATCTTGACTTATTTTTACTGAGTGAAAGTACCATTTTAAAGAAAGCCCCAAAGCTTCATATTTTAGAATAAATGAGGCTTCTTTCTGTGGGAAAAGAAAGCCACAGAAGACACTGGGAAACCACATGGCCCCATGTTACATCAGGGGAAGTCTGGTAGGGATGTGAAAGCCCGTCTCCGCTCAGGGGTCACTTTCCGTGTTCCAGCTCCTGTTTACTTTCTGGACCTTGGTCAGGTGTCTTTTTGACAGTAACATTTCCGCTGCGCAGCTGGGCTTTGTGATCCATAATCAGACACAGAAAGCCTTTAGGAATCCCATCCAGGGGAACTCAATTTTCCTTGATTTCAATGAGAAAGTTAAATCTCTGTCCAGACAGTTCTTCTTCACAGGCCTTGCAGCTCTTACACCTGCAGGACACTTCATCTCTGGATATGCTTCCCATTTTCCAGACAAGCTCGGGGGAACTGCATCCCCCAATAAAATTCCTGTCTGCACTAAATTGCCTTGTAGTCGTGATTTATACCTCAACAAAACTACATCTTGAAAAGGAGAATGGGTTTAATTCTATAGCTGACATAATTTATGTATGTTTCAGTTTTGGAATGCACAGTATTTATGCAAGGGGAGAAGTCTTTGTAATGACATGTATATACCTACATATACAGAACTAATGACAATGGGGACAGTGGAAATGTCCCCAGGCATCTAAGTACTGGACTCCCATTCCTACTGAGAAAGCACCCACAGACTCAAGCAGGGGGCCTCCAGATTCTCTGGGTATCGGGAACCCTCATGAGGCTTGCTTAAATTATGTATTCCTGGTCTTCACCTTAGATCTCCTGATTTAGATTCACTGTGAATGGGGTCCAATAATTTGTTTTGAGAATCTTTGCTGGTGATTCTGATCGCACCAGAATTTGAGAAACATTTTCCTTCAGGTGAGGAGATCAAACCTCTATTTCTGGTTTGAAATTAGTTACCACCAATTATTTGCTGAAAGAAAGGGAAGGAAGTCCTGCTTTTTTGGATGCCTTGTTTGTGTCAAGCACTGTGACCGATACTCTTAGAACATATTTAAAATTTTCCAACGGTCTAACAAAGTTGGCACCATGATCCTCAGTTTGCAGAAGAGAAATTGGAGGTTCAGAGAGGGTAAAAAATATTAGTAAGTAGTGGGGTAGAGAGTTGAACCCAGATCTCTTTGGCTCCAACCAGCATACATTTCCCATGAAGCCACATTCCCTGACGATTCCACTGGGTGTTTTCTGTGCACCCAGAATTGCACCAAATGTTTTAGGGTTCATAATAGGTCACCCTTTAATCTACTGAGAGATATTATGAGAAATTTCTTAAGGAGATGATGGTAAATCTTTTCATTCACTTAAGGGAATTTCTTCTCCCTTATACTGTGGACATGCAGTGCACTGACCAGAGACCCCACTTGAGAGTGAGCAATCATCTGTCAGCTCCCGAAGATTGGGTGATGGCTGGCTCTCAGCTGAGTCCTCCCGAGATTGTCCTCAGCTGAAGAGAACCTCTTCATGCATGTCATACCATCCCCCGCCCATCCCATGATTGGGCCAGGCAGGGGTATAAAGGCTTAGCGCCCTTACTTCCATTCCAGACAACTCTTCCCATGCACGGAAGACTATGTGGTCAGCCTGGGTCTTAACTATGACTGCAGTGTAGTCCAGCTCCCCTCCTGCCTCATCCTGCTGCCTTTGTTGCTTATAGATATTCCTGAGAACATCTCCCGTAACCCCCTGCATGCCAATCTCCATCTCTCCAGAGTCTGCTTCCCTGGGAACTTGACCTGTGATGTTGTTAAATCGAATTTTCCTTGTGGATACATTATGGTTATATTTGGGCAGTGTGATGGGCTTAATTGTGTCGCCCTCCAAATCCATATGTTCAAGTCCTAACCCACAGTATCTCAGAATGTGACTTTATTTGGTCTTTTAGGAATTGGTTTGGATACAGGGCCTTTAAAAGAGCATTCAAGGTAAAATGAGGTCATGTGGATGGGCCCTAATCCAATATGACTGGTGTCCTTATAACAACAAGAAGAGATTAGGACACAGACACACACAGGGGGAAGACCATGTGAGGACACAGTAAGAAGGAGACCATCTGCAAGCCTCAGGGGAAGCCATACCTGCTGACACACCTTGATCTTGAACTTCTAGCCTCCAGAACTATGAGAAAGTAAACGCGTGTTGAAGCCATCAGTCTGCAGTACCTGTTATGGCCGTCTGAGCAGACTAACAAAAGGAGATTTAGAGGTATTCATTTCAGTCCTTATTCTTTCATCTTTACTCTCAAGGAACAACCTGGAAATCTGAACAAGTTAAATTATCCTTGAAGTGTACGGAGGAAAGCTAATAATTCTCAGTGCATAAAGTTTTCATATTCCCTAAAATAGGTCATATTTATTTAAGGGCTGAGAAAAGAACATGTGTTGGGGCGCCTGGGTGGCTCAGTTGTTAAGTGTCTGCCTTTGGCTCAGGTCAAGATCCCAGCATTCTGGGATCAAGCCCGCATAGGGCTCCCTGCTCAGCGGGAAGCCTGCTTCTCCCTCTCCCACTCCCCCTGCTTGTGTTCCCTCTCTCACTGTGTCTCTCTCTGTCAAATAAATAAAATCTAAAAGAAAGAGAGAGAGAGAAAAAAGAACATGTGAATTCCTCCACTTCGTGGCAGCTCCCTTTTTAGGATGTCGCAGACCTATGGAGGTGTAAATACACACTTTGATGACCAGTTTGGACCTGCAGTGAACTTGTATCTAATGGGAAAAAAGGGACACAATTTGCAAGTCCTGTCAGTCAATACATTTTGGCCATTCGTGAAGCAAGAGTCCAGCTGGATGTTTTTTCTTTAGATAAACCATCACAGACCGTGTCCAACTGCTAGCTTCCTGCCTCAGTAGAAAGGGGAAGAGTGAGGAATGCCAAATAAAAAGTTTTGTAGTTTAAAAGTTTTTTTTTTCAGCATTCTTGTTTTTCTGAGCCAGCCCCATCACCAGGGATGCATTGGGAAACTGCCTACCAGCTTTCTGACAGTGAAACAAAACAACCCTGAATTGTCATCTGCCAATTTCTGTGGTGTAAATATCCCCACCACGGCCCCTGTTAAGTTACCTATGTGAACGCACTGGGAAGGACGAGCCCAGTCAGGTCTGGGGAGCTGGAACGAGCTGCCTCCTGATTCCTACAGAATCGTGAAGGAAGGCTGCCTACTGCCCACCTCTCTGCAGCTCACGATGGCCCTCCGGGTGTGAGCATGCGCTCTCCGCCTTCCCTCCGTGTTAGTGTTTGCACGGGCAGCTCGGGGTGTGCTTTCACTTGCTGAGTTGTTTGGTAAAGGGCTTGCTTTTAAGAGTATTTATAAGCATAGCACAGATTTCCCCCAGGATGTTTCTGACCGTGACCTCACGGTGTCTTCATTGCACCTTCCCAAACCAGACAGTCATGCACAGGGGGCTCAGGAGAGCAACCCAGTCTAACCTGACCCAGATTCCTAAAGGCTCCATCCCTCCCTCAGCCTTTCCTTGCACACTGCTTCTCCCATCTTCTGCCTTGAGTGATTTCTTTGAGCCGCATAAACTTTACTTTCTATGTGCTGTAGGACTCGGAGTTTCACCGGAAGCCTCTATGGAGGGTTTAGAATGTGCCAAACACAATTATAAGCAATTTGCATACTTCATCATCACAATAATCCCTGCAAAGAGGTGCTATTCTCACCCCGTTTTATAGATGAAGAAACTGAGGCACAGAGAGGTTCAATAACTTGTTAAGATCCTGCCACTTGTGAGTGGCAGGGCTGGGATTCAAATCAGGCAGCATGGCTTCAGGTCTGGATCTTTTACCAGCACGCTGCCCCCCAGAGAGCGGGAGGGATGTATCTCTAGCAACCATTGATGACAAGGAGTCAATGCTCCTTTCTGCTCTCAGGTCGTACTGATAATTTCCAAATTTTTCCATTCTACTTAGTCTAGTGTGATGTTACACGCAAGAGTGTACGTGTGTGCATGTAATATTGACATACAGTTCAGTAATGAGAAAAGAAAAAAGAAAAACCTAACCAGAAGTGATAGAATTAATGATCCCAAGGACCTTTGGTCTCTGAACATAGGTGATTCTAAAGCAAATGAAAGATTTCAGGTGGTAGAATTGTCCGGTTTTCAGATCCAGAATACCGAAAGTTGAGAAGCAACTTTGTATATTTGAAATACCACAGTGCTAATGTTCATTGCAGGGTCTCAAATGGAATGAAATATTGGCTTACGTTCGAGAATGCTAAGGTGTTTTTTATTTTTATTTTTTGCTTTGTTTTTGCCTCAATTTAGTGAAACTGGCTGAGTAGGTCTAAATAAATGAGGAGAGACTATTTTTGTTTCAGTCTTCATTAAGAAATTAACATTCATGCTGAGTGTGAGGAATCACAAATAAATGTAATTTGCTCCAGTTTGAATTTGTGTTGGACTCCTCCCTTATCTGTGAAGCACACATTCCAAGACCCCCAGGGGACGCCGGGAGAAGCAGAGCACCGCACCCTATATACACTATGCTTTTTCCAGTAGGTCCCTGCCTATGACAAAGTTTAATTTATAAATTACACACTGTGATTAACAACAAAAGGAATCAGATAGAATGATTATAATAATATACTGTAATAAAAGTTATGTGAATGTGGTCTCTCTCACTCCCAAAACACCTTAGTGTCCCGTGCTCACCCTTCTTCTTGTGATGATGTGAGATGATCCAATGCCTACGTGAGATGCAGTGAGGTGAATGACGTGGGCATTGTGACATAGGGTTAGGTGACTATTGACCTTCTGATGACATTCAGAAGGAGGCTCATCTGCTTCCAGAATGCAGTTGACCGTGGGTAGCCATAACTGTGCAGTGCTAAACCCTGGGTAAGGGGGGGACTACTGTCATTTGGTGTGGTTGAAACTTCTATGGAGTTCAGTTCTGTGACAGATTTTTGTCATGGAATCTTGGGACTAGGGGGACTTTGAAGAGTCATTACTTTAAAACATTACAGTGAAAAGGCAATCTGGTTTTTAAAGACTTCCAAGCAAATCCCTTTATTTCTCATAGAAATGTTTAAAAAAAAACATTTGTCATTTTACTTAACTTATAGCCTTTCTCATACAAATGAAATAGGGCCCNTATAAGCATAGCACAGATTTCCCCCAGGATGTTTCTGACCGTGACCTCACGGTGTCTTCATTGCACCTTCCCAAACCAGACAGTCATGCACAGGGGGCTCAGGAGAGCAACCCAGTCTAACCTGACCCAGATTCCTAAAGGCTCCATCCCTCCCTCAGCCTTTCCTTGCACACTGCTTCTCCCATCTTCTGCCTTGAGTGATTTCTTTGAGCCGCATAAACTTTACTTTCTATGTGCTGTAGGACTCGGAGTTTCACCGGAAGCCTCTATGGAGGGTTTAGAATGTGCCAAACACAATTATAAGCAATTTGCATACTTCATCATCACAATAATCCCTGCAAAGAGGTGCTATTCTCACCCCGTTTTATAGATGAAGAAACTGAGGCACAGAGAGGTTCAATAACTTGTTAAGATCCTGCCACTTGTGAGTGGCAGGGCTGGGATTCAAATCAGGCAGCATGGCTTCAGGTCTGGATCTTTTACCAGCACGCTGCCCCCCAGAGAGCGGGAGGGATGTATCTCTAGAAACCATTGATGACAAGGAGTCAATGCTCCTTTCTGCTCTCAGGTCGTACTGATAATTTCCAAATTTTTCCATTCTACTTAGTCTAGTGTGATGTTACACGCAAGAGTGTACGTGTGTGCATGTAATATTGACATACAGTTCAGTAATGAGAAAAGAAAAAAGAAAAACCTAACCAGAAGTGATAGAATTAATGATCCCAAGGACCTTTGGTCTCTGAACATAGGTGATTCTAAAGCAAATGAAAGATTTCAGGTGGTAGAATTGTCCGGTTTTCAGATCCAGAATACCGAAAGTTGAGAAGCAACTTTGTATATTTGAAATACCACAGTGCTAATGTTCATTGCAGGGTCTCAAATGGAATGAAATATTGGCTTACGTTCGAGAATGCTAAGGTGTTTTTTATTTTTATTTTTTGCTTTGTTTTTGCCTCAATTTAGTGAAACTGGCTGAGTAGGTCTAAATAAATGAGGAGAGACTATTTTTGTTTCAGTCTTCATTAAGAAATTAACATTCATGCTGAGTGTGAGGAATCACAAATAAATGTAATTTGCTCCAGTTTGAATTTGTGTTGGACTCCTCCCTTATCTGTGAAGCACACATTCCAAGACCCCCAGGGGACGCCGGGAGAAGCAGAGCACCGCACCCTATATACACTATGCTTTTTCCAGTAGGTCCCTGCCTATGACAAAGTTTAATTTATAAATTACACACTGTGATTAACAACAAAAGGAATCAGATAGAATGATTATAATAATATACTGTAATAAAAGTTATGTGAATGTGGTCTCTCTCACTCCCAAAACACCTTAGTGTCCCGTGCTCACCCTTCTTCTTGTGATGATGTGAGATGATCCAATGCCTACGTGAGATGCAGTGAGGTGAATGACGTGGGCATTGTGACATAGGGTTAGGTGACTATTGACCTTCTGATGACATTCAGAAGGAGGCTCATCTGCTTCCAGAATGCAGTTGACCGTGGGTAGCCATAACTGTGCAGTGCTAAACCCTGGGTAAGGGGGGGACTACTGTCATTTGGTGTGGTTGAAACTTCTATGGAGTTCAGTTCTGTGACAGATTTTTGTCATGGAATCTTGGGACTAGGGGGACTTTGAAGAGTCATTACTTTAAAACATTACAGTGAAAAGGCAATCTGGTTTTTAAAGACTTCCAAGCAAATCCCTTTATTTCTCATAGAAATGTTTAAAAAAAAACATTTGTCATTTTACTTAACTTATAGCCTTTCTCATACAAATGAAATAGGGCCCTTTTTGGATTGACGTGACTGCCCAGTTGCTTTCTTATTTGTACTGATGGTTAGCTCTCCCCGTGATACAGACAACAGATTGTGGATCTCAACACATAAGGGAATTAAGCTTTCTTTTTCTTTTTCTTCTTCTTTTTTTTTGGGGGGGGCAAGATTTAGTTATTTATTTGAGAGAGAGAGAGAGGGAGAGAGAGAGAGCATGGGGGAGAGGGGGAGAGGAAGAAGAGAATTTTAAGCAGACTCCCAGCTGACGCGGGGCTGGATCTCATGACCCTGAGATTGCAACCTAAGCTAAAACCAAGAGTTGGGTGCTTAACTCCCTGGGCCACCCAGGCACCTCTTAACCTTTCTTCTTTTGAGCACAAGTTACTTCATATGCATTTTTTTCGTTTCATCCTCCGGACAATCTCCCTAACTCCAGTTTATAAATTCAGAGACAAAGATTAAAAAGAACCAAGTAACTCGCTCACAGTTACTCAACTGCTAAGCATCAGGGTGACATGGATCCAGCTCTGCCTGACCCACCCAAAGCCACCACACCACCCATGCTGCCTGCTTCCATTAAAAGTCAATTAACAGATGCATTGCATATCACTTCTTTGACTTAGTTTCCGTAAAACCTTTAGAAAGCCTTGGTTAGATAGGACAATGGACCATTTTATCCCTAACCTCCACCTCAGGCCAAGTTGACTTTCTTGCGGAATGGCTGAATGGAAAAGAAACAATTTAATACTGATCGGCCGATGGAGAAAGGAGGCACTGGAGAACTGGCTAATCTAACCTAGGGGATCAGCTTCTGAATAGTTCAGTGAGTGTAACTTCCAGACTTGCTTGAGCACTAGAAATACTAAGGGGAATAGTCTACCTTTATCCCAGAAGATTGCTTCCTCTGAGATTGAATGGAAGAGGACTTAACTGTGGGCATTAATGTATCCAGCTCAGAAGATTCACCTACCAGAGCAAAATCGGATGGCCTGAAATCAGCCTTTTAATTCCAAATATTAGTTATAACCCTGAGTGAGGATGGAACACCATGTGGTTTATTGTTTCAAAGGAATTAGTCTGGATTGAGCTGGACAAAAGGGAAGTGGATGAAATGTACGTTTTCCCCATCACTACTCACCATTGCCCACATTTTCCCAGGTGCTTCTCTCTGCTACGCCAAGGAATGTTGGAGCTCTGGATCTTGAAAAAGACAATTCCCGTCTCAGTCTGCTGACCACCTTCTTTCTTTTCATAACTCAGCTTAAAGGATACACGATCTTCTCAGGCCAGTGTGTGACATTACGGAATTCACAGCCTCTTGAATCTGAAAAGAAGTTTAAAATGTGAAAGTGGGTAAACATCGACAGAGGCTGAGACACTTTCTATCATTTAAGGATTGCATCAGAGCAGCTGGAAAAGCCAAATCCATGTCGCATGAATGGGCTCCATCTTTTATTCATTCATTCATGCAATCATGCAACCAAGGAAAGCATTTATGGTACTTTCACTACGCGTTTACCTGGAAAGGCAAAGATGCAGAAAATATGATCCTGTTCTCAATGACCCCACAGTCTAATAGGACATATCAAAAAAATACAGTTCCATAAAATGTCACAGGTCCTCGATAGAATATGA